>NC_092273.1:2400924-2405924 GCF_036320965.1 Panulirus ornatus
TCAGGCTATGTGTATAAGTTGTATATGAAACATAAATGGATTCTGCGTTTAGACTTGGGTTCCATCTTGAAGATATCTTATCTCATCATATATATCAAGATATTCCAAAATCCCCAAAAATAAAAATCCGGAACACTTCTGGTCCCAGGCATTTTGGATAAAGGGTATTCAACCTGTGTGTATATATATATACGAACAAAGTGCATAGAAACGCGCACCTTCAAAGAACATACAAACCTCCAACAGCCAGGATCGAACCCGGGACTTGTGTGCCACAGGCGGGAATGTTACCACTAGGCTATGGGTCGTTGCTCACCAAGGTGAGACGAAGGATATTCGAGCACATAGTATTCGAATAGTTATTTCCTATTAGCCAGGCCCATGGCCTAGCGGTAACATTCCCGCCTGTGGCCCAAGGGTCCCGGGTTCGATCCTGGCTGTTGGAGGTTTGTATGTTATATATATACACATACAGAGTGATGTCTGGATACGTGCTGACCACCTAGTGAAGGTTGTGCACCACGCAGCTGGCCGGCAGGGTCGTCGCGCTAATATAAATGTGTTGTGGTTGAAGCCGCGTTTAGGTGTAGCGTAGCATGTGGGGGTGTCGCCTGCAGCTGCCTTCAGGTGTAGAGTAGAGCCCAGTGTAGCGTGGAGAGTGTACCCGGCAGCTGCCCCGCGCGCCGCCGCCACGCCCAGGTCTCCCACGCATCCTGCCTCACATTTTCTGTAATCTTGCACAGTCTTCCTGCGAACACCGGCACTAGCGAACACTGGAGCCAGTGAACACTGGAGCCAGTGAACACTGGAGCCAGTGAACACTGGCACCAGTGAACACTGGAGCCAGCAAACACTGGAGCCAGTGAACACTGGAGCCAGTGAACACTGGAGCCAGTGAACACTGGCACCAGTGAACACTGGAGCCAGCAAACACTGGAGCCAGTGAACACTGGAGCCAGTGAACACTGGAGCCAGTGAACACTGGCACCAGTGAACACTGGAGCCAGCAAACACTGGAGCCAGTGAACACTGGAGCCAGTGAACACTGGCACCAGTGAACACTGGAGCCAGTGAACACTGGCACCAGCGAACACTGGAGCCAGTGAACACTGGCACCAGTGAACACTGGAGCCAGTGAACACTGGCACCAGTGAACACTGGAGCCAGTGAACACTGGCACCAGTGAACACTGGAGCCAGTGAACACTGGCACCAGTATCAACTTGTGTGTTGGTGCCTGGGCTGGTGCTTGTGTTGCCTTATGTAATGGTGCTTATATCTCTGCATCAGCTGGTGCTTGTGTTGTGTGTGTAGTGGTACCTGTGTTGTATTTTCCTTCTTATTGTTGGTGGCGGTTTTGGTGGTTGTGGTGGTTGTGGTGGTTGTGGCGGTTGTGGTGGTTGTGGTGGTTGTGGCGGTTGTGGTGGTTGTGGCGGTTGTGGCGGTTGTGGTGGTTGTGGTGGTTGTGGCGGTTGTGGTGGTTGTGGTGGTTGTGGCGGTTGTGGTGGTTGTGGCGGTTGTGGCGGTTGTGGTGGTTGTGGTGGTTGTGGCGGTTGTGGTGGTTGTGGTGGTTGTGGCGGTTGTGGTGGTTGTGGCGGTTGTGGCGGTTGTGGTGGTTGTGGTGGTTGTGGCGGTTGTGGTGGTTGTGGCGGTTGTGGCGGTTGTGGTGGTTGTGGTGGTTGTGGCGGTTGTGGTGGTTGTGGTGGTTGTGGCGGTTGTGGTGGTTGTGGTGGTTGTGGTGGTTGTGGTGGTTGTGGCGGTTGTGGTGGTTGTGGCGGTTGTGGCGGTTGTGGTGGTTGTGGTGGTTGTGGCGGTTGTGGTGGTTGTGGTGGTTGTGGCGGTTGTGGTGGTTGTGGTGGTTGTGGTGGTTGTGGCGGTTGTGGTGGTTGTGGTTGTGGTGGTTGTGGCGGTTGTGGTTGTGGTGGTTGTGGTGGTTGTGGTGGTTGTGGTGGTTGTGGCGGTTGTGGTGGTTGTGGCGGTTGTGGCGGTTGTGGTGGTTGTGGTGGTTGTGGCGGTTGTGGTGGTTGTGGCGGTTGTGGTGGTTGTGGTGGTTGTGGTGGTTGTGGCGGTTGTGGTGGTTGTGGTTGTGGTGGTTGTGGCGGTTGTGGTTGTGGTGGTTGTGGTGGTTGTGGTTGTGGTGGTTGTGGTTGTGGTGGTTGTGGTTGTGGTGGTTGTGGCGGTTGTGGTTGTGGTGGTTGTGGTGGTTGTGGTGGTTGTGGTGGTTGTGGCGGTTGTGGTGGTTGTGGCGGTTGTGGTTGTGGTGGTTGTGGTGGTTGTGGTGGTGGAGGGATCTTGATGACTAAACAAGTGATCACATCCTGTTGCTTGACCCAACACCTGCATCCCTCCTGCTCAGCATTAGTGAGGCCGCATCCCTCCTGCTCAGCATTAGTGAGGCCGCATCCCTCCTGCTCAGCATTAGTGAGGCCGCATCCCTCCTGCTCAGCATTAGTGAGGCCGCATCCCTCCTGCTCAGCATTAGTGAGGCCGCATCCCTCCTGCTCAGCATTAGTGAGGCCGCATCCCTCCTGCTCAGCATTAGTGAGGCCGCATCCCTCCTGCTCAGCATTAGTGAGGCCGCATCCCTCCTGCTCAGCATTAGTGAGGCCGCATCCCTCCTGCTCAGCATTAGTGAGGCCGCATCCCTCCTGCTCAGCATTAGTGAGGCCGCATCCCTCCTGCTCAGCATTAGTGAGGCCGCATCCCTCCTGCTCAGCATTAGTGAGGCCGCATCCCTCCTGCTCAGCATTAGTGAGGCCGCATCCCTCCTGCTCAGCATTAGTGAGGCCGCATCCCTCCTGCTCAGCATTAGTGAGGCCGCATCCCTCCTGCTCAGCATTAGTGAGGCCGCATCCCTCCTGCTCAGCATTAGTGAGGCCGCATCCCTCCTGCTCAGCATTAGTGAGGCCGCATCCCTCCTGCTCAGCATTAGTGAGGCCGCATCCCTCCTGCTCAGCATTAGTGAGGCCGCATCCCTCCTGCTCAGCATTAGTGAGGCCGCATCCCTCCTGCTCAGCATTAGTGAGGCCGCATCCCTCCTGCTCAGCATTAGTGAGGCCGCATCCCTCCTGCTCAGCATTAGTGAGGCCGCATCCCTCCTGCTCAGCATTAGTGAGGCCGCATCCCTCCTGCTCAGCATTAGTGAGGCCGCATCCCTCCTGCTCAGCATTAGTGAGGCCGCATCCCTCCTGCTCAGCATTAGTGAGGCCGCATCCCTCCTGCTCAGCATTAGTGAGGCGAGGAGATCTTCTTAACTCATACCATGGCGAACTTTTCCAATCTCTCGCTACCTTTTGTTGCTTTATCATTATATGGAGGAAATCCCCGAGGTAGCTCTCTCTCTCTCTCTCTCTCTCTCTCTCTCTCTCTCTCTCTCTCTCTCTCTCTCTCTCTCTCCCTCGCAGGGTTGTAGGGTGAGTGTTATGAGGCGAGGTGTACCTGACCCCAGGGTTGTACTGATCTGACGACACGTTATTAACAGGATATAGAACACGAGGTTTCCTTGACCTGTCTTATTGGTCAACACACACACACACACACACAGACACACACACACACACACACACACACACACACACACACACACACTACCCCCCCCCCTAACCCCGCCCACACCACTGTCAGTCCCAGAGGTCCCCCAGGATTGCTACAAAGTTCCAGTCAGCACCAAAGAGCCAACACCATCCCAAGTGGTCCATACAGTCCCAATTAGTCCCCAGGGTTCTCGTACAGTCTCCACACGGTCCCAGTGAGTTCCCAGGGGTCCCACTCAGTCACAGTCAGTCCCCAGGGGTCCCATGCAGTCCAAATCAGTCCCCAGGCATCCCAAACCAGCACACATATTCCCAATAATGGAAAGTGACAACACCAGAAACACCAGTGTTGGTTTGATCAGGCGGGGGGGGGGGGGGGGGGGGGGTGGAGTGAGGTGGGAGGGACGGGGGGATGAGGTGGGAGGGAGTGGTGGGGGAGTGAGGTGGGAGGGACTGGTGGGGAGTGAGGTGGGAGGGACTGGTGGGGGAGTGAGGTGGGAGGGACTGGTGGGGGAGTGAGGTGGGAGTGAGTGGTGGGAGAGTGAGGTGGGAGGGACATGGTGGGAGAGTGAGGTGGGAGGGACATGGTGGGGGAGTGAGGTGGGAGGGACATGGTGGGAGAGTGAGGTGGGAGGGACATGGTGGGAGAGTGAGGTGGGAGGGACATGGTGGGAGAGTGAGGTGGGAGGGACATGGTGGGAGAGTGAGGTGGGAGGGACATGGTGGGGGAGTGAGGTGGGAGGGACATGGTGGGAGAGTGAGGTGGGAGGGACATGGTGGGAGAGTGAGGTGGGAGGGACATGGTGGGAGAGTGAGGTGGGAGGGACATGGTGGGAGAGTGAGGTGGGAGGGACATGGTGGGAGAGTGAGGTGGGAGGGACTTGGTGGGAGAGTGAGGTGGGAGGGACATGGTGGGAGAGTGAGGTGGGAGGGACATGGTGGGAGAGTGAGGTGGGAGGGACATGGTGGGGGAGTGAGGTGGGAGGGACATGGTGGGAGAGTGAGGTGGGAGGGACATGGTGGGAGAGTGAGGTGGGAGGGATATGGTGGGAGAGTGAGGTGGGAGGGACATGGTGGGAGAGTGAGGTGGGAGGGACTTGGTGGGAGAGTGAGGTGGGAGGGAGCAACGCCAATACCCCAAGCTGGGTGTTCTTGACAGTTTAGCTATAAAATACATTGAACTAAATTGTTCAAAACTTACAATTTTTTCGACTATTTCTATTCATTTTTTTGATGATAATTTCACCCTGGGAGGATCGTATTTATGTGCAATACATGACACCAGAGGGAGGCTGTGGCTGAGTCTGATCACAGTAACATTCCTCAAGACCAACATAATGATCTTCAATCTTACAGTGAAAAAGAAAACTGTTTGAGGGTTGACAACTGAGGTGAAGAAGCAGATCATCATCAATGATTGAAATCAAAGATAAAATCCGACGAAACTTTTGAAAACTTGATTATTCCT
>NC_092273.1:2413424-2430924 GCF_036320965.1 Panulirus ornatus
CACTCACGTCATCTATCATTCATGATCATCATGATCATCATCGACTCAACCATCAGTCATGATCATAATGATTCAACTCACGTCCTC
Source organism: Panulirus ornatus (assembly GCF_036320965.1). Classification (NCBI taxonomy): domain Eukaryota; kingdom Metazoa; phylum Arthropoda; class Malacostraca; order Decapoda; family Palinuridae; genus Panulirus; species Panulirus ornatus. The sequence continues at coordinate 2,413,512 of NC_092273.1, forward strand.
ATCAACATGATCATCATGATCACCATCACGTCACCATCACTTCATGATCATCAGGATCAACACTCACGTCATCATCATTCATGATCATTCATGATCAATCACGTCACAATCCATCATGATCATCATGATCACATCACCGTCATCATCATCATGATCATCATGGATTCACAGTCTCGTCACCATTCATCATGATCATCATGATCACTCACGTCACCATCATCATGATTCATCATGATCACATCACTGGCCATCATCATCATGATCATGCATGATCACGTCACGTCATCGATTCATGATCATGATGATACCTCTCACGGTCATCATCATCATGATCATCATGATCACTCACGTCATCATCATCATGATCATCATGATCACTCACGTCATCATCATCACCATCATCATGATCACTCATGTCACCAGGTCATGATAACATGTTTGGCTGTTTCCCCGCAAGAACCAGTCAGGCAGCAGACAATAAGGCCCAAGATCTCATACTAATCCAATGATCTTCGCCTCTATGACACCTGGAGCGCACATTATAGCAGTCTTATCTCCGTTTTCTTCTCGTTGCCAGACGTCACCAGAGAGGGTGATCTAGCTTCTCTTCCGCTTGATTGCACAGTTTTTTACAATTCATTATTTATGAAAAATAAGAGGACGACCTTTGTTGTTGATGACTGGGTCGTAAATGTAATAATTCAGATAAATGAGACAGAGAAATGGATGAAAAGTGGCATAACCAAACTGTGGCACATGACTCATTTCCTGTGCTTCGTTTTCTGTTGCAGGGGGTAACTACACCATGGAGTCTACTTGTGTCCGATCGTTCATAATTGACCTCATATGAACGTGATCCTCTGACCTCCTGACCTCAGGACTGACGTACATCAACGGAAAGGTCAATGATCATCACAACATTGAAGGTGTTGACCTCGTCCCTCACTGACTGACGGGGAACTGTGTCACACACAGGCCCCGGGGGTAGAGCAGTGCCCTCCTGGCCCACCTGGCCCGAGGTACTCACCCACCTGGCCCACCTGGCCCGAGGTACTCACCCACCTGGCCCACCTGGTGGCCCAAGTTTTATATTATTTGTCATTTTCAATTTTGTCCACAAGGAAAAAGTTTACCAATAAACTTTGATTGAAGGACGAGGAAGGAGAGGGAGGGGGAGGGGGTAGCGCTAGGGGAGGGGGGGGAGGGGGGTTGGGGCAAGGGTAAAGGAGGGGGTTAGGGTTGGTGCATGGGGGGGGGGAAGCTGGTGCATGGGAGGGTAGGGAGCTGTGAGGACCAACACAGCAACAGCTGTGGGGGTATCCTACACAGCAGCAGCTGTGGGGGTACCCTACACAGCAGCAGCAGCTGTGGGGGTACCCTACACAGCAGCAGCTGTGGGGGTACCCTACACAGCAGCAGCAGCTGTGGGGGTACCCTACACAGCAGCAGCTGTGGGGTACCCTACACAGCAGCAGCAGCTGTGGGGGTACCCTACACAGCAGCAGCTGTGGGGTACGCTACAAAGCAGCAGCTGTGGGGTACCCTACACAGCAGCAGCTGTGGGGGTACCCTACACAGCAGCAGCTGTGGGGTACCCTACACAGCAGCAGCTGTGGGGGTACCCTACACAGCAGCAGCTGTGGGGGTACCCTACACAGCAGCAGCTGTGGGGGTACCCTACACAGCAGCAGCTGTGGGGGTACCCTACACAGCAGCAGCTGTAGGGGTACCGTGCACAGCAGGAGCCGGCACCACAGGTCACTATGGCAACAGCAATTCTCTGAATTTCTTAACTTTGAACATCGTTGATTTAAGACGTGTTCCCCGTGTGCCAGGTTCCAGCTGTGTTCCCCGTGTGCCAGGTTCCAGCTGTGTTCCCGTGTGCCAGGTTCCAGCTGTGTTCCCCGGGTGCCAGGTTCCAGCTGTGTTCCCCGTGTGCCAGGTTCCAGCTGTGTTCCCCGAGTGCCAGGTTCCAGCTGTGTTCCCCGGGTGCCAGGTTCCAGCTGTGTTCCCCATGTGCCAGGTTCCAGCTGTGTTCCCCGTGTGCCAGGTTCCAGCTGTGTTCCCCATGTGCCAGGTTCCAGCTGTGTTCCCCGGGTGCCAGGTTCCAGCTGTGTTCCCCGTGTGCCAGGTTCCAGCTGTGTTCCCCGAGTGCCAGGTTCCAGCTGTGTTCCCCGGGTGCCAGGTTCCAGCTGTGTTCCCCATGTGCCAGGTTCCAGCTGTGTTCCCCGTGTGCCAGGTTCCAGCTGTGTTCCCCATGTGCCAGGTTCCAGCTGTGTTCCCCGGGTGCCAGGTTCCAGCTGTGTTCCCCGTGTGCCAGGTTCCAGCTGTGTTCCCCGAGTGCCAGGTTCCAGCTGTGTTCCCCGGGTGCCAGGTTCCAGCTGTGTTCCCCATGTGCCAGGTTCCAGCTGTGTTCCCCGTGTGCCAGGTTCCAGCTGTGTTCCCCATGTGCCAGGTTCCAGCTGTGTTCCCCGGGTGCCAGGTTCCAGCTGTGTTCCCCATGTGCCAGGTTCCAGCTGTGTTCCCCGTGTGCCAGGTTCCAGCTGTGGTATTCTCTTCTCCACCCCCCCCCCCCCCGCGCCACCTCTCGTCTCCAGCTGAACTGAAGAAATCAGCTCCAACACCACAACAAAACTTTCCCCCGCACCAAACCACAAGTTAAAATTACCAGAGGTTAAGATCAAAAGACCACCCCCAGACATTATCATGCAGGTCCTTCCTCCCCCAGATACTGGGGATCAGGGGTACTGCCACCCCCAGATACTGGGGATCAGGGGTACTGCCACCCCCAGATACTGGGGACGGGGGTACTTCCTACCCCGGATACTGGGGGTACCTGGGGACACCATGTACTTATCACTGGTACATGTCTTACTGTACATGACATGACCACTACCATCATGTCTCCAGTACACACCACTACCAACATGTCTCCAGTACACACCACTACCATCATGTCTCCAGTACACACCACTACCATCATGTCTCCAGTACACACCACTACCATCATGTCTCCAGTACACACCACTACCATCATGTCTCCAGTACACACCACTACCATCATGTCTCCAGTACACACCACTGCCATCATGTCTCCAGTACACACCACTACCATCATGTCTCCAGTACACACCACTACCATCATGTCTCCAGTACACACCACTACCATCATGTCTCCAGTACACACCACTACCATCATGTCTCCAGTACACACCACTGCCATCATGTCTCCAGTACACACCACTACCGTCATGTCTCCAGTACACACCACTACCATCATGTCTCCAGTACACACCACTACCATCATGTCCCCAGTACACATCACTACCATCATGTCTCCAGTACACACCACTACCATCATGTCTCCAGTACACACCACTACCATCATGTCTCCAGTACACACCACTGCCATCATGTCTCCAGTACACACCACTACCGTCATGTCTACAGTACACACCACTACCATCATGTCCCCAGTACACACCACTACCATCATGTCTCCAGTACACACCACTACCATCATGTCTCCAGTACACACCACTACCATCTCTTCACAGTTCGGTCCAGTTCTCGGTGAGATATTTCCAGTGGTGTGAAGCCACTGCGGCAGCCGGGGGGCGGTGCAGGGGTGTCACTTGGCTGGCTACCCCCCCCCCCTCCTGCTGGGGAGCAGATATATATATTCCAGTACTGGAGCCTCGTGGCCGGCCCAGCACCCCAGCCCTGGTGAACAAGATATATATCTGGCCCGCTGTTGCTGGGGTTCCTGCTCCTGCTGGAGTAGCAGAAGGAGGCGTGGGCGGGTGGAGACCCTTGTCCGGTCCTGCTCCTGCTGGAGGAGCAGAAGGAGGCGTGGGCGGGTGGAGGCCCTTGACCGGTCCTGCTCCTGCTGGAGTAGCAGAAGGAGGCGTGGGCGGGTGGAGGCCCTTGACCGGTCCTGCTCCTGCTGGAGTAGCAGAAGGAGGCGTGGGCGGGTGGAGGCCCTTGACCGGTCCTGCTCCTGCTGGAGGAGCAGAAGGAGGCGTGGGCGGGTGGAGGCCCTTGACCGGTCCTGCTCCTGCTGGAGGAGCAGAAGGAGGCGTGGGCGGGTGGAGGCCCTTGACCGGTCCTGCTCCTGCTGGAGGAGCAGAAGGAGGCGTGGGCGGGTGGAGGCCCTTGACCGGTCCTGCTCCTGCTGGAGGAGCAGAAGGAGGCGTGGGCGGGTGGAGGCCCTTGACCGGTCCTGCTCCTGCTGGAGGAGCAGAAGGAGGCGTGGGCGGGTGGAGGCCCTTGACCGGTCCTGCTCCTGCTGGGGTAGCAGAAGGAGGCGTGGGCGGGTGGAGGCCCTTGACCGGTCCTGCTCCTGCTGGGGTAGCAGAAGGAGGCGTGGGCGGGTGGAGGCCCTTGACCGGTCCTGCTACTGCTGGAGGAGCAGAAGGAGGCGTGGGCGGGTGGAGGCCCTTGACCGGTCCTGCTCCTGCTGGAGGAGCAGAAGGAGGCGTGGGCGGGTGGAGGCCCTTGACCGGTCCTGCTCCTGCTGGAGGAGCAGAAGGAGGCGTGGGCGGGTGGAGGCCCTTGACCGGTCCTGCTCCTGCTGGAGGAGCAGAAGGAGGCGTGGGCGGGTGGAGGCCCTTGACCGGTCCTGCTCCTGCTGGAGGAGCAGAAGGAGGCGTGGGCGGGTGGAGGCCCTTGACCGGTCCTGCTCCTGCTGGAGGAGCAGAAGGAGGCGTGGGCGGGTGGAGGCCCTTGACCGGTCCTGCTCCTGCTGGGGTAGCAGAAGGAGGCGTGGGCGGGTGGAGGCCCTTGACCGGTCCTGCTCCTGCTGGGGTAGCAGAAGGAGGCGTGGGCGGGTGGAGGCCCTTGACCGGTCCTGCTACTGCTGGAGGAGCAGAAGGAGGCGTGGGCGGGTGGAGGCCCTTGACCGGTCCTGCTCCTGCTGGAGGAGCAGAAGGAGGCGTGGGCGGGTGGAGGCCCTTGACCGGTCCTTCTGCCGAGGGTGAGGATCAATCTGGCCTTCACCAGGACACTTGGCCACGCTTGACCGACGACACCATAGACGAATCAACACTTGGGTGCACTGCCTCATCCCTCATATCCAGGGACGTCCTCATACCTGATCACTGATACCTGATCCCTCATACCTGATCACTGATACCTGATCCCTCATACCTGATCACTGATACCTGATCCCTCATACCTGATCCTCATACCTGATCACTGATACCTGATCCCTCATACCTGATCACTGATACCTGATCCCTCATACCTGATCACTGATACCTGATCCCTCATACCTGATCCTCATACCTGATCACTGATACCTGATCCCTCATACCTGATCCCTGATACCTGATCCTCATACCTGATCCCTGATACCTGATCTCTCATACCTGATCACTGATACCTGATCCCTCATACCTGATCACTGATACCTGATCCCTCATACCTGATCCTCATACCTGATCACTGATACCTGATCCCTCATACCTGATCACTGATACCTGATCCCTCATACCTGATCACTGATACCTGATCCCTCATACCTGATCCTCATACCTGATCACTGATACCTGATCCCTCATACCTGATCCCTGATACCTGATCCTCATACCTGATCCCTGATACCTGATCTCTCATACCTGATCACTGATACCTGATCCCTCATACCTGATCACTGATACCTGATCCCTCATACCTGATCTCTGATACTGACTTCCTGTTGAACGTCTACAAGTTACAACAATAAGAAATTCTAACTTACTGCCAGACAACCTTCACACTTCCCCCCCTCCCCCCTCCCCCACACACCATCTACCCCTCTCCACTTACCGCAACGCCCCCCCCTCCACACCATCTACCCCTCTCCACTTATCGTAAAGCCCCCCCCTCCACACCATCTACCCCTCTCCACTTACCGCAACGCCCCCCCCCCTCCACACCATCTACCCCTCTCCACTTACCGCAACGCCCCCCCTCCACACCATCTACCCCTCTCCACTTATCGTAAAGCCCCCCCCACACCATCTACCCCTCTCCACTTACCGCAACGCCCCCCCTCCACACCATCTACCCCTCTCCACTTATCGTAAAGCCCCCCCACACCATCCACCCCTCTCCACTTACCGCAACGCCCCCCCCCCCTCCACACCATCTACCCCTCTCCACTTACCGCAACGCCCCCCCTCCACACCATCTACCCCTCTCCACTTATCGTAAAGCCCCCCCCACACCATCCACCCCTCTCCACTTACCGCAACGCCCCCCCCCCCTCCACACCATCTACCCCTCTCCACTTACCGCAACGCCCCCCCTCCACACCATCTACCCCTCTCCACTTATCGTAAAGCCCCCCCCACACCATCCACCCCTCTCCACTTACCGCAACGCCCCCCCCCCCTCCACACCATCTACCCCTCTCCACTTACCGCAACGCCCCCCCCCCCTCCACACCATCTACCCCTCTCCACTTACCGCAACGCCCCCCCTCCACACCATCTACCCCTCTCCACTTACCGCAACGCCCCCCCTCCACACCATCTACCCCTCTCCACTTATCGTAAAGCCCCCCCCACACCATCTACCCCTCTCCACTTATCGTAAAGCCCCCCCCCTCCACACCATCTACCCCTCTCCACTTACCGCAACGCCCCACTCTTCCCCCATCAGACACCCCATAACATCCCCTCTCCTCCCTCCCCCCCACCACAGCCATACCCTACACCATCTCCCACACAACCCTCACCACACACCCCCACAACAGGATTGCTCACTGATCCAGTAATATAATTTTCGTGATTGAGTTTTTCCAAGAGAGAGCGAGCGATGGAGACGGCCAAGCCACACTACCCACCACGATATGTTCCCAGCAGCAGATGTTTACCACAAGGCCATCCACGATGATGATGGTGGTGGAGAAGTACCTCCCCTGCTGCTGGTGATGATGGTGGTGGTGGAGAAGTACCTCCCCTGCTGCTGGTGATGATGGTGGTGGTGGAGAAGTACCTCCCCTGCTGCTGGTGATGATGGTGGTGGTGGAGAAGTACCTCCCCTGCTGCTGGTGATGATGGTGGTGGTGGAGAAGTACCTCCCCTGCTGCTGGTGATGATGGTGGTGGTGGAGAAGTACCTCCCCTGCTGCTGGTGATGATGGTGGTGGTGGAGAAGTACCTCCCCTGCTGCTGGTGATGATGGTGGTGGTGGAGAAGTACCTCCCCTGCTGCTGGTGATGATGGTGGTGGTGGAGAAGTACCTCCCCTGCTGCTGGTGATGATGGTGGTGGTGGAGAAGTACCTCCCCTGCTGCTGGTGATGATGGTGGTGGTGGAGAAGTACCTCCCCTGCTGCTGGTGATGATGGTGGTGGTGGTGGAGAAGTACCTCCCCTGCTGCTGATGGTGGTGGTGGAGAAGTACCTCCCCTGCTGCTGGTGATGGTGGTGGTGGAGCACCTCTTGTGCTGGTGATAGTGGTGGTGGAGTACTTCCTGTGGTGGGGTAGTTTATGAACTGGTTGTGGTGTGGGTATTGAGGTGGTAGTGAGAGTGTTGAGGTGGTAGTGAGAGTGTTGAGGTGGTAGTGAGAGTGTTGAGGTGGTAGTGAGAGTGTTGAGGTGGTAGTGAGAGTGTTGAGGTGGTAGTGTGAGTGTTGAGGTGGTAGTGAGAGTGTTGAGGTGGTAGTGAGAGTGTTGAGGTGGTAGTGAGAGTGTTGAGGTGGTAGTGAGAGTGTTGAGGTGGTAGTGAGAGTGTTGAGGTGGTAGTGTGAGTGTTGAGGTGGTAGTGAGAGTGTTGAGGTGGTAGTGAGAGTGTTGAGGTGGTAGTGAGAGTGTTGAGGTAGTAATGTAGTGAGAGTGTTGAGGTGGTAGTGAGAGTGTTGAGGTGGTAGTGAGAGTGTTGAGGTAGTAATGTAGTGAGAGTGTTGAGGTGGTAGTGAGAGTGTTGAGGTGGTAGTGAGAGTGTTGAGGTGGTAGTGAGAGTGTTGAGGTAGTGATGTAGTGAGAGTGTTCACATACTTATCCATATACTTGAATGTTATTCTAATATTTGCCAGCAGACACTTGGTCTCCTGAACTGATGTGGCCAACACACAGCTCAGCCACCATGTCAACTACCAGTTCCCACACAGGTTCCTGCAGCTTCATTCCCGGTCGTGGTGGTCGTATGCAGGTCTTGCCTCAGTGTGTGTGTGTGTGTGTGTGCGTGTGTGTGTGTGTGTCTTCCTCCTCCTCAGTTCAAGTTGCGTCAGTATGATCATCATGGCGCGAGTGGCAGACCAACTCGGGCGTCTGTTTAGGTCCCCTTGTACGTTGGTGCACTCCTCCACCCTGCCTCCCTCCTGACCTCCACCCTGCCTCCCTCCTGACCTCCACCCTGCCTCCCTCCTGACCTCCACCCTGCCTCCCTCCTGACCTCCACCCTACCTCCCTCCTGACCTCCACCCTGCCTCCCTCCTGACCTCCACCCTGCCTCCCTCCTGACCTTCACCCTGCCTCCCTCCTGACCTCCACCCTGCCTCCCTCCTGACCTCCACCCTGCCTCCCTCCTGACCTCCACCCTGCCTCCCTCCTGACCTCCACCCTGCCTCCCTCCTGACCTCCACCCTGCCTCCCTCCTGACCTCCACCCTGCCTCCCTCCTGACCTCCACCCTGCCTCCCTCCTGACCTTCACCCTGCCTCCCTCCTGACCTCCACCCTGCCTCCCTCCTGACCTCCACCCTGCCTCCCTCCTGACCTCCACCCTGCCTCCCTCCTGACCTTCACCCTGCCTCCCTCCTGACCTCCACCCTGCCTCCCTCCTGACCTCCACCCTGCCTCCCTCCTGACCTCCACCCTGCCTCCCTCCTGACCTTCACCCTGCCTCCCTCCTGACCTCCACCCTGCCTCCCTCCTGACCTCCACCCTGCCTCCCTCCTGACCTCCACCCTGCCTCCCTCCTGACCTTCACCCTGCCTCCCTCCTGACCTCCACCCTGCCTCCCTCCTGACCTCCACCCTGCCTCCCTCCTGACCTCCACCCTGCCTCCCTCCTGACCTTCACCCTGCCTCCCTCCTGACCTCCACCCTGCCTCCCTCCTGACCTCCACCCTGCCTCCCTCCTGACCTCCACCCTGCCTCCCTCCTGACCTTCACCCTGCCACCCTCCTGACCTCCACCCTGCCTCCCTCCTGACCTCCACCCTGCCTCCCTCCTGACCTCCACCCTGCCTCCCTCCTGACCTTCACCCTGCCTCCCTCCTGACCTCCACCCTGCCTCCCTCCTGACCTCCACCCTGCCTCCCTCCTGACCTCCACCCTGCCTCCCTCCTGACCTTCACCCTGCCTCCCTCCTGACCTCCACCCTGCCTCCCTCCTGACCTCCACCCTGCCTCCCTCCTGACCTCCACCCTGCCTCCCTCCTGACCTTCACCCTGCCTCCCTCCTGACCTCCACCCTGCCTCCCTCCTGACCTCCACCCTGCCTCCCTCCTGACCTCCACCCTGCCTCCCTCCTGACCTTCACCCTGCCTCCCTCCTGACCTCCACCCTGCCTCCCTCCTGACCTCCACCCTGCCTCCCTCCTGACCTCCACCCTGCCTCCCTCCTGACCTTCACCCTGCCTCCCTCCTGACCTCCACCCTGCCTCCCTCCTGACCTCCACCCTGCCTCCCTCCTGACCTCCACCCTGCCTCCCTCCTGACCTTCACCCTGCCTCCCTCCTGACCTCCACCCTGCCTCCCTCCTGACCTCCACCCTGCCTCCCTCCTGACCTCCACCCTGCCTCCCTCCTGACCTTCACCCTGCCTCCCTCCTGACCTCCACCCTGCCTCCCTCCTGACCTCCACCCTGCCTCCCTCCTGACCTCCACCCTGCCTCCCTCCTGACCTTCACCCTGCCTCCCTCCTGACCTCCACCCTGCCTCCCTCCTGACCTCCACCCTGCCTCCCTCCTGACCTCCACCCTGCCTCCCTCCTGACCTTCACCCTGCCTCCCTCCTGACCTCCACCCTGCCTCCCTCCTGACCTCCACCCTGCCTCCCTCCTGACCTCCACCCTGCCTCCCTCCTGACCTTCACCCTGCCTCCCTCCTGACCTCCACCCTGCCTCCCTCCTGACCTCCACCCTGCCTCCCTCCTGACCTCCACCCTGCCTCCCTCCTGACCTTCACCCTGCCTCCCTCCTGACCTCCACCCTGCCTCCCTCCTGACCTCCACCCTGCCTCCCTCCTGACCTTCACCCTGCCTCCCTCCTGACCTCCACCCTGCCTCCCTCCTGACCTCCACCCTGCCTCCCTCCTGACCTCCACCCTGCCTCCCTCCTGACCTCCACCCTGCCTCCCTCCTGACCTCCACCCTGCCTCCCTCCTGACCTCCACCCTGCCTCCCTCCTGACCTCCACCCTGCCTCCCTCCTGACCTCCACCCTGCCTCCCTCCTGACCTTAGTATGATCTGGGAACATTTGTGTGTGAGTCCCGTGGGATAATGGTCCCAAGTCTGAGCCTCTAGTGTCCCAGCCCATAACAAGATGGCCACCGTGTTACTCCTCCTTTCCTTCCATTGTTAAGGTAACGTTTTAAACCTGACCTTCTCCCCCCGGGGACCGTGTGGTCCGCCCCTCACCTGCTCGTGCGCAGACAGAGAAGCATTATCTTCCCCTCCACCTCACAGGTAACACTCCTCATAGTGACCACCCTCCAGTGGGATACGACTTCCTCATCTCCCTTGTTGTTAACAGGGATGACCTTTGACCTCGTCCACCTCCCTGCCTCCAGCCACATCTTTAACATGTCTGATGTTTCATCAGGTGTGTCTGGGGAAATTACCTCAGGATCACAAGCCTTGTGTGGGATGCAGCTCTGCTGGACTGTGTTTGTCTCGTCTTAATATTTCAAAGGTTCTCACGACCTCTGGCCCAGCCCACCACACTGGGGTTACCACTATCGAGTCTTCCACTGTGAAGACATATCTGAACTCGTCATTCAGTTCCTGACGTATCCTTACAGCCTTGTCTACAACGCTTCCCTTAACCTGATTGGCTGCTCTTGCAACCAATATTGTCTTGATGAATTTACGGAAAAGTTGTGGACCTTTACCTGTGTTGTTCACAGTGCTCCTTGCCAGGTTTCTCTGTTCCTTGTTACTTACCCTGGTAACACGTTCCCTGGTGTCGTATACCCTATACATGTTGGCTGGAGTGGCGACCACTTCCGCACACCCTATGACTAATTAAAGAGAGAGAGAGAGAGAGAGAGAGAGAGAGAGAGAGAGAGAGAGAGAGAGAGAGAGAGAGAGAGAGAGAGAGAGAGAGAGCGAGAGAGAGAGAGAGATGGCTTCGTTACAGGGAGGGAGTTGTGAAGTGATGGGGCCCCATCTCTTGTACTGTACGGGGAGGGAGTTGTACACTGGTGGGGCCCCATCTCTTGTACTGTACGGGGAGGGAGTTGTACACTGGTGGGGTCCTATCTCTTGCACTGTACGGGGAGGGAGTTGTACACTGGTGGGGTCCCATCTCTTGTACTGTACGGGGAGGGAGTTGTACAGTGGTGGGGCCCCATCTCTTGTACTGTACGGGGAGGGAGTTGTATACTGGTGGGGTCCTATCTCTTGTACTGTACGGGGAGGGAGTTGTACACTGGTGGGGTCCCATCTCTTGTACTGTACGGGGAGGGAGTTGTACACTGGTGGGGCCCTATCTCTTGTACTGTACGGAGAGGGAGTTGTACACTGGTGGGGCCCCATCTCTTGTACTGTACGGGGAGGGAGTTGTACACTGGTGGGGCCCCATCTCTTGTACTGTACGGGGAGGGAGTTGTACAGTGGTGGGGCCCCATCTCTTGTACTGTACGGAGAGGGAGTTGTACAGTGGTGGGGCCCCATCTCTTGTACTGTACGGAGAGGGAGTTGTACAGTGGTGGGGCCCATGTCGCGGGGCCCAGTAGTGTACGTGCGAGCCACAAGGTATGTGTTCATGTCTGCTCAGTACCCAGTAGTGTACGTGCGAGCCACAAGGTATGTGTTCATGTCTGCTCAGTACCCAGTAGTGTACGTGCGAGCCACAAGGTATGTGTTCATGTCTGCTCAGTACCCAGTAGTGTACGTGCGAGCCACAAGGTATGTGTTCATGTCTGCTCAGTACCCTGCAGGTCGTGAGTATTTACAAGACATTAACTTTTAATTTTCTTTTTCTCGGAGGAGCAGAGTGGCGTGGGGTGGGGCTGAACACTGGCGTCACCTGGGCATAAAATGTCTCCGCCAGTGCCACGACCAGAGCCACCTTCACCTGGCACCTTCACCTGGCTCCCTCACCTGGCACCTTCACCTGCCACCTTCACCTGGCTCCCTCACCTGGCACTCTAGAGAGGCTGACGCCGTACTAGGGAAGGTATGTAACAATAATTTCAACAACACAACACAACACATGTCTTCACCCCTGGCTGAGGGAAGTTGTCGCTGTCCACAAGTACCGGTAGGAGGAAGGAAGGAAGGAAGGAAGAAAGAAGGAAGGAAGGAAGGAAGGAGGGAAGGATGGAGGGAAGGAAGGAAGGAAGGAGGGAAGGAAGGAAGGAAGGAAGTGTTCTAGTAATGTGGACACAGTTTGTCACACATACAAGACTGGCTTAACGTAACCTGGCTCCACATGTGGTACGTTCGCACATGGTGAAGTGATCAACGCCTTCATGTGAACGAATGATGAATACTTGCGTAACGTTTCTGATCTGTGGAATAAAATGCCACAAACTGATCACGTCTTTCCAGAACCCAACCATAAAGTAGGGAAGTGTTGCAGCGTCAGGGTAGGGAAGTGTTCCAGCGTCAGGGTAGGGAAGTGTTGCAGCGTCAGGGTAGGGAAGTGTTCCAGCGTCAGGGTAGGGAAGTGTTCCACGCGTCAGTCTTCCATAAAGCCTACATAGCACTATCTTCCCCCATACTCTGTTTTTCTTATGTGTTTCCTCTCTTATTTTTCCACGTGGGAGTTGAGCCAGAGGGAGAGGTGGGTGCGAGGTGTCTTCTTCCACCACAGCCAGTACAGAGCTTGGATGTGGACCATCAGGTCTGTTGTCCATCCTTGCCGTGTACTCTGACATACCATCGTGTGGATATATCCTCTCTCAGCATACCTGTTGTTATACTTTACTTTCAGCATATGCCATCGCATATGCGCTTTCTTTAAGCATACCACTAGTTATAATCCACTTTTAGTATATCTCACTCATTATACCTCCTTTTGTACCTTACCATCCGTATACTTTCTGATATAACCCAATCTCCACACACATAAACATACCTCCCATTATTCTATACCCAACATACCTGGTTATATCCCATCTTCCTACATATCCTGTTATATCCTCGTCTTAGTATATCCATTATACCCACTTTTAGTATGCTTCTAGTTATAAACTAACAGCATACTTCCTTCTATATCTTACTTCCATCATATATATTAATATATTCCTCTCTTTAGCATACCTCCAGCTGTACGTCAGCATATTTCATATTCCATCCTCAGCATATCTCGCTATATGACCCCCATGACATCATATCTGCCACTGTAGGTTATAGTCAGCAACCTTCATATAACGAACCCGATAGCAGTATACTCCTCGTTATAACCCGGTATACCTTAGTATAACCAACTCATCATACTTCCTCCTTCCGTCATGAGCTTTCGTGTGGGGGGGCAACAACAACCCCCCCCCCCCCCCAACCTGCTGTGGCCCGGGCCGACCCACACTGCTGTGGCCCGGGCTGGCCCACACTGCTGTGGCCCGAGCCGGCCCACACTGCTGTGGCCCGGGCCGGCCCACACTGCTGTGACCCGGGCCGACCCACACTGCTGTGGCCCGGGCTGGCCCACACTGCTGTGACCCGGGCCGGCCCACACTGCTGTGGCCCGGGCCGGCCCACACTGCTGTGGCCCGGGCTGGCCCACACTGCTGTGGCCCGGGCCGGCCCACACTGCTGTGGCCCGGGCCGGCCCACAGTGCGTTAATTAGCGACAAATCTCTGATTCACAGGTTGAGGAACAAGCAATACGGACGTGATCCCCACACAGGAACATTATTAGTGGCTGTGAGGAGGGAAGTGTGGCCCGCCTGACACTATGAGAAGCACCAATCAACGAATACTACGTCATCAAGTCCCACCCATCTCTCACCAAGGACCAATTAGCAACAAGCACGTCTTAATCATCGTCCACGTGCCAATTATCACTGCAGACCTGGTCACTACAGCTGATCATAACACACATTGATGACGTCTGTAGTTTGGTAACGCATAACGGTATGATACCCCCCCCCCCCCCCACCCCTCCCTCCCTCCCTGTTAAGTTAGCTTTAACATTACCTTCTGTTGTCGTTGTGTTTATACTGTCCTGTTGTCTTTCTTCAAATTGTCCAGAACTATGACCAGTTTGTATGTAATACAGTGTTATGATACTTGTGATGTAGTTATGATACTTGTGATGTAGTTATGATACTTGTGATGTAGTTATGATACTTGTGATGTAGAAGTGGTCATTGTACACCAGACACAAGCCAACACCAGGAGGGCAAGTTGCCTGACCCTCCCACCATGAACGACCGGACATGCCTGACCCACATTGTGGTCACCTGCTTCCACGAAGACATAACTTCACAATCCAGTTGAAACTATGACTGACTGACGATGCAGAACACACTACAGACTGTCCAGCAGCAGCAGCAGCAGCAGGAGCAGCAGCAGCAGCAGCAGCAGCAGGAGCAGCAGCAGCAGCAGCAGCAGGAGCAGCAGCAGCAGCAGCAGCAGCAGCAGCAGCAGGAGCAGGAGCAGCAGCAGCAGCAGCAGCAGCAGCAGCAGCAGCAGCAGCAGCAGGAGCAGCAGGAGCAGCAGGAGCAGCAGCAGCAGCAGGAAGGGAGTTTCAGATATCCGAAAAAAAATGTTATAGATTGTATAAAACTGCACAACTTAGTCAAGAACCGAAAACAAACGTGTTAACACAGGAAGGTGTCACAAATGTGTTAACACAGGAAAGTGTCACAAATGTGTTAACATAGGAAAGTGTCACAAATGTGTTAACACAGGAAAGTGTCACAAATGTGTTAACACAGGAAAGTGTCACAAATGTGTTAACACAGGAAAGTGTCACAAATGTGTTAACACAGGAAAGTGTCACAAATGTGTTAACACAGGAAAGTGTCACAAATGTGTTAACACAGGAAAGTGTCACAAATGTGTTAACACAGGAAAGTGTCACAAATGTGTTAACACAGGAAAGTGTCACAAACGTGTTAACACAGGAAAGTGTCACAAATGTGTTAACACAGGAAAGTGTCACAAACGTGTTAACACAGGAAAGTGTCACAAATGTGTTAACACAGGAAAGTGTCACAAACGTGTTAACACAGGAAAGTGTCACAAATGTGTTAACACAGGAAAGTGTCACAAATGTGTTAACACAGGAAAGTGTCACAAACGTGTTAACACAGGAAAGTGTCACAAATGTGTTAACACAGGAAAGTGTCACGAATGTGTTAACACAGGAAAGTGTCACAAATGTGTTAACACAGGAAAGTGTCACAAACGTGTTAACACAGGAAAGTGTCACAAACGTGTTAACACAGGAAAGTGTCACAAGTGGTCATAGTTGCAGGTGGACGTGGCATAATGTGTCAGGGAAAACTTGACAATGGACATGGTGTTTCCCGGGGATCAGTTGGAATCTTTGCCCTGAAACTTACAAGGAAATGAGACATGGCAGATGTGAAGGCGAGCCATGACTGCTGTACAAGATCTATGAAATGATTCTGTACTGAGACGGTGGACGAGGATATGACAGCGTCTTCCAGCACAAGTTAATGACCACTTGATTGCATTTCATAAGTTACGTGGGAAACATCGTTAAGGTTTTTATCCCCGGTATTTTGTGTAGATATCTCAGTACAATGATGACGTATGTATGATAACCTGAGTATAATGATGACGTAGGTATGATAACCTGAGTATAATGATGCCGTATATATGATAACCTGAGTATAATGATGCCGTAGGTATGATATGATAACCTGAGGCAAGAACTTCGACCTAGACTACTGGCAGCACGTTGTCAGGTAGGTTAGCCTACTGGCAGCCACCAGGGCCCGCAACCAGGCCCACCACCAGGGCCCACCACCAGGGCCCGCAACCAGGCCCACCACCAGGGCCCACCACCAGGGCCCGCAACCAGGCCCACCACCCGGGCCCGCAACCAGGCCCACCACCAGGGCCCACCACCAGGGCCCGCAACCAGGCCCACCACCAGGGCCCGCAACCAGGCCCACCACCAGGGCCCGCAACCAGGCCCACCACCAGGGCCCGCCACCAGGCCCACCACCAGGGCCCGCCACCAGGCCCACCACCAGGGAACATGGGCCACGTCCCCAAGTGGCCAGAGGCCTATGACCTCCATTACGATGCCAACAGCACTGGTGGGGCAGTTCCTCGACCAGTGATGTGTGTCAGACTTACCCTAGGGCCAGGACCGGACCCCTGCAGGGCTGCTGTCAGGGACTAGGCTCTAGGTAGGCTATGAGGCCCCCAGTCTGACGCTATGGTGGAAAGGGTCAGCTGGAGCCGACATCAACATGTGGACAAGTTCTGCAGGAAGTTCTCCTGAGGGCACGCCGAGTCGGCCCGAGCTGCAGGGCCAACGCTCAGGCCGAGACACGCTGACGTGCGTTATACAGACTGACACTGAGGGAGGGAAGGAGGGAAGACGTGGGTTATACAGACTGACACTGAGGGAGGGAGGGAGGGAAGACGTGGGCTATACAAACTGACACTGAGGGAGGGAGGGAGGGAAGACGTGGGCTATACAGACTGACACTGAGGGAGGGAGGGAGGGAAGACGTGGGCTATACAGACTGACACTGAGGGAGGGAGGGAGGGAAGACGTGGGCTATACAGACTGACACTGAGGGAGGGAGGGAGGGAAGACGTGAGAGACTCTGAGTTACCGGCGACTGAATACTGAAGAGGGTAGAAGGAACGCATGGATAGAACGGCTGGGATCGATGTGGCATATGGGGGACGACTTGCTGTCATTGTGTTGACGCAGGACATAATGTGAAACAGTCGGTCTACTTTGGCAAGAATGTATGGGATGGGGGGATGGAGGGGGCTCTGATTGCGATGCATCAAGGATGAGAGAGAGAGAGAGAGAGAGAGAGAGAGAGAGAGAGAGAGAGAGAGAGAGAGAGAGAGAGAGAGTGGGTGAGAGTGGGGAAATATAGCCACTACGTTCTCGACGCTATCTTACAAAGGAGAGGATAAAGAAATAGTGATAGATATGTAGAAAGTAGATAAATGAATATGACTAGATAGAAAATAGATAGATACAAATGGGTAGAAAATAGATAGAAATATATAGATAGATAGATGATAGATGGATCAATAGAAATAAAGTAAGAAGTATCTTTGTGAGGGTTGGGGGGGGATGAGGGCCCCCCCCCCCC
>NC_092273.1:2435924-2443424 GCF_036320965.1 Panulirus ornatus
GGGAGGTGTACACTGGTGGGGCCCTATCTCTTGTACTGTACGGGGAGGGAGGTGTACACTCTACCATCGTACAACCTTCGTGTTCTGTTATGATTGACATTATTGCTAGATTCCTCCAGTAGTTATAACACTAAGGTGTTGTTATCATCTGTTGTAATCGGTAGTTGCCGTAGTTTCTGTTATGTCTCGTGGTTGTTCTTCCGTGCATCTTTACAAATGTTGTTCATTGTTATATTCATAGAACTCATTCCAAAAACTTACCGGTGATGATCAGGTCACCCATGATTCTTCTCTCTTCCATGGCAGGATAATGTCATGCCTGTAACCTTGGTCTGTAATACCCGGTATTGTGTGCAGGACGTCCACCGTGGACGGCCACACAACCTCCTCCTTACCTCACTGTGTCCCTCTGATTCCTACAACAGCCCGCTACACCGTGGACGGCCACACAACCTCCTCCTTACCTCACTGTGTCCCTCTGATTCCTACAACAGCCCGCTACACCGTGGACGGCCACACAACCTCCTCCTTACCTCACTGTGTCCCTCTGATTCCTACAACAGCCCGCTACCTCATCATCAACTGATCATCAATTGATGGAAAAGTTGTAATGATCTTGGCCACAACCACAATGTTCTCCTACCCGACATATTACTGCTCCTGTATCCTGCTACCAACGCTTCCTGGTGACCGTATACTAGCTGGCTCATATATATATATATATATATATATATATATATATATATATATATATATATATATATATATATTATCCCTGGGGATAGGGGAGAAAGAATACTTCCCACGTATTCCCTGCGTGTCGTAGAAGGCGACTAAAAGGGGAGGGAGCGGGGGGCTGGAAATCCTCCCCTCTCGTATTTTTTCCCAAGAGAAGGAACAGAGAAGGGGGCCAGGTGAGGATATTCCCTCTGAGGCCCAGTCCTCTGTTCTTAACGCTACCTCGCTAATGCGGGAAATGGCGAATAGTATGAAAGATAAAAGATATATATATATATATATATATATATATATATATATATATATATATATATATATATATATATATATATATATATATATAAGGTATGTGTAGCACCGAGCACTTCAGTTTCTGTGGTCAACCCACCTGACACTCAACCACGTCACCATTGATGGTCCACAAACTGTGCCATCCAGCCGACCAGGCCACCAAACACCAGCCAGCGGGCCACCACCAGACCAGGCCACCAAACACCAGCCAGCGGGCCACCACCAGACCAGGCCACCAAACACCAGCCAGCGGGCCACCACCAGACCAGGCCACCAAACACCAGCCAGCGGGCCACCACCAGACCAGGCCACCAAACACCAGCCAGCGGGCCACCACCAGACCAGGCCACCAAACACCAGCCAGCGGGCCACCACCAGACCAGGCCACCAAACACCAGCCAGCGGGCCACCACCAGACCAGGCCACCAAACACCAGCCAGCGGGCCACCACCAGACCAGGCCACCAAACACCAGCCAGCGGGCCACCACCAGACCAGGCCACCAAACACCAGCCAGCGGGCCACCACCAGACCAGGCCACCAAACACCAGCCAGCGGACCACCACCAGACCAGGCCACCATCCGACTCAGCCAAACTTGCATTTGAATTAATTCCTTCTTTGTGGCGGCCTCGACGGATTTCCAGATCTCCAGATTTCCAGGGGGAGTAATTAGATGCTGGAAATTTTCACTTTATGAGTTCCAGACAAACTTTGTCGCTCATTTGATTTCGGCATATGTGAGGGACCCCTCCCCCCCTCCCCCCTCCCCCACCAGGCCGTAACTTTCAACAGCCCAACTTCACGCCCTACCCCCGCCCCCCCAACCCCTTACGTCCGACCTCACACCCAACCCACCCGCCGCCCAGCCTGAAGACCTGCCCCTGCCGCCCAGCCCCTGCCGCCCAGCCCCTGCCGCCCAGCCCCTGCCGCCCAGCCTGACGACCTATCTCGTGTGTTGTGTGCTGAGCAAGTTGTGTAGCGATGTTGTACTGACGCTGCCCAACACTCCTCTCTCTCTCTCTCTCTCTCTCTCTCTCTCTCTCTCTCTCTCTCTCTCTCTCTCTCTCTCTCTCTCTCTCTCTCTCTCACTCTATCTCTCTCGCCCACCCTCACCCACCCTTACCCTTAAGTCACACCGCTGCACGTCACACGGCCTCGCTTGTGGTCTGCTGTACACCACAACAATTGGCCACTAACCATCATAGTTAACCACAACAATGACTCAGCAGAATAGTGTAATGATATTCGTTAACTGCTTAACTGCCGTCATCACCAACATAAACTACAACTACTGACTCCCAAATGGTCTTTCAATCCCAGTAAACTTGCATCTAAAAATCAGATGTGTTTACAATGAGCCTGGCTGGCGGGGCACGCTTATATACACATGTCTGATATAACAAATGATACATAATATATGATACATGTATGTCTTGGGTCAACAAAGGTCATGACATAACCTCTGATGACCTAACCTAACCTAACCTAACCTAACCTTTGGTAGAAGCCATTATGTGTCAAATGTTTGCCCTTAATCAACATATTATACTTGTGTGTTAACTTGCTATTGTGAAAGATGCTTTTGTTTGTGTTTTGTTACGCTTGTTGGATACTGTATATTTTTGTTTGTTTGTTTGTTTGTAAAGTTATCTTTTTGTTTGTTAACCTGAATGTTTCCATATTGTTTTTTCCTTTTTTCATTTTCTAGTTACGTTGGTAAAGGTATTGGTTTGTGTTTTATGTTCATCTGTATCTGTTCTTGCTTTTATGTTCATCTGTATCTGTTCTTGCTTTTATGTTCATCTGTATCTGTTCTTGCTTTTATGTTCATCTGTATCTGTTCTTGCTTTTATGTTCATCTGTATCTGTTCTTGCTTTTATGTTCATCTGTATCTGTTCTTGCTTTTATGTTCATCTGTATCTGTTCTTGCTTTTATGTTCATCTGTATCTGTTCTTGCTTTTATGTTCATCTGTATCTGTTCTTGCTTTTATATTCATCTGTATCTGTTCTTGCTTTTATGTTCATCTGTATCTGTTCTTGCTTTTATGTTCATCTGTATCTGTTCTTGCTTTTATGTTCATCTGTATCTGTTCTTGCTTTTATGTTCATTTGTATCTGTTCTTGCTTTTATGTTCATCTGTATCTGTTCTTGCTTTTATGTTCATCTGTATCTGTTCTTGCTTTTATGTTCATCTGTATCTGTTCTTGCTTTTATGTTTTGTCTTTGTTTTCTATATTTCTTGTATGAGTCGCGTCCACGTGATCTTCATGATGTCTGTCTGATTCCATTATCAACTTTAACGGGTTTGTCTGAATAAGTTACATTTCCGTTAAAAAAAAGGCCTTTGTTGGCTTTCAAATGACCTTCAGGAGAGACAATTAAGTAAGGTGGTCCACAGTGTGGTCACTTGTGTGTTGACGGAGAACAAGGAAGCTGTAGGGAGGCTGATGACCCCTAAAAGGTGACCTTTGTTAGCCCTGAGGTCAGCCTCTGGTACCTATGTGTCCTGTTCAGTCCCCCCCACAATCTACCCATTCTCTACACATTTTCCTTAACAAGTTGCTCGTTTGCCCTTAAGATGGCGTTAGCGTCAATTTTTGACACCTGTATAAAGACACAGGTGATGTGGGGGAGTTGCACGTCCTGACCTCCTCATGTTTGCCCCAGTTTACCCGGACACCTGGCCTGTGCTGGATGTAGCCAGTGTGTCTGTGTTCATACCATTGTTTGCCCACCGTGTATTGTTACTTTGTGATATAATTGTTTACATACTGGTGAATATAAGGACGATGTTTGATAATCCTGACGTGTTTTGATACGCCGGTCAGAGAGACAGTAATGTAAACATTCACTTGTTAACCATGTGATCACAAGCGTTCGTATGGCAGTTGATCACTACACGATTGTGATCTACAACACACAACGGTGACCGGAGGTGACCCGTGACCTTGACGAGGTGACCGGAGGTGACCCGTGACCTTGACGAGGTCAATAAGTGTTAGTAGTGTACATTGTAGACGTGTGGGACGCTCGCACTACAACACTGAAGCAAGTCACGTGACCCAGGTAGGTCCAGTTGTGATCAGCCATGTTGTTGTTGTTGTTATTATGTTATTGTTAGGTTGTTGTTATTGTTGTTGCTGGGATTGTATTTATACAATATGATGAAAAGTTATGTTTTCTAGAGATTGTATTACACACACATTATATCATTATGTCCGTCTGATATATATTTTAACATCTTGATCCGTGATGTTAGTTTGTTCATAGATGTTTATTCAGACTAAACCTGGATGAACGTTTTCATGAGTTATGGTGAAGAACAAAGTGTTCTTCGTTCTGGCAGAACATTTGTCTCGTAACAGCAGTAAACACGGCTTGTGTCAGCCAGCTGGGGGTACCCACCACACCCAGGCCTGAGTGTTAACATGCATGACAGCAGTGTTAACAATGTTAAACATAGTAACATCATAAATAATGATCTTAACAATGTTTGTATGTATAGTAACATTATAAATGTTAACAATGTTAATATGATACAGTAATATCATAAATGATGTTTACCATGTTAACAGGACATAGTAACATCAAAGATGGTGTTAACAATATTAACATAAGACTAACATCATAAATGATGTTGTTAACATAATCATCTAACATTCCACAACCGACCCATCAAATCCTGTCACATCCACCAAACATAACTAGGAAATGGAGTTATAAAGTAAACATAGAACATTAACATGATAATAAGAACATGTTTCTTCAGTTAATAAAACAATGTAATGTTGTATTTAACGTTGTGGTTTATGAGAGTCTTTGAAGAACACGATGTGGAGTGGTTTATATAAACCACTCCACATAACAACTTGTTATAAACCACTCCACATAACAACTTGTTATAAACCACTCCACATAACTTGTTATAAACCACTCCACATAACAACTTGTTATAAACCACTCCACATAACAACTTGTTATAAAGCGTTGGTTGGCCATGTTGTGCGATGCTTTACCCCGGGATGACTTTATGATAACACATAAGGCTCTACATCCACCTGCCGTCATCCATACATCATCCACCCATCCACAAACTATCATCCACATATCATCCATCCATCTACCAGTCATTATCCAGCCATCCACCAGCCATCATCCAGCCGTCCACCAGCCATTCATCTATCATCCAGCCATCATCCATCCTCCATCCATCACCCATCATCTATCATCCATCCACCAGGCCACGACCTCTTCTTGCCACACCGTCTACCTGGGCCGTTCCGCTTGCTTCCTGCTACACTCAACACTCATACATACATACATACATACATACATACATACATCATATATATATATATATATATATATATATATATATATATATATATATATATATATATATATATATATATATAGTTCTGATTATAGTTATAGCGAGCGTTGTGGGTGTGGTGGTATAGAGCCACCTCTTGCCGGCTGACAACACTGCTGACACCCACATGTACCCCGGTGAAACGTTGTCAACCCCGACCATGGAGGAAATTAAACCCCCGTCAACCCCCCCCCCCACCAGCCCACCACCCACTCGTAAGTCCCACCAGGCGGCCCCCGTCAGCCCCACCAGGCGGCCCCCGTCAGCCCCCGTACACAACCATGCCAGGGTGGGGACCTGACCACCAGCAACACAACTTGTTCTTGTGGTTCTTGTTGTTCTAGTCTGAATCAACTCAATAAACTTGTTGCTTCTGGTCTTACTGACGATCCTCCTGACACCACGACCCATCCTCCTGACACCATGACCCGTCCTGCTGACACCATGACCCGTCCTGCTGACACCACGACCCGTCCTCCTGACACCACGACCCGTCCTCCTGACACCACGACCCGTCCTCCTGACACCATGACCCGTCCTGCTGACACCACGACCCGTCCTCCTGACATCAGCGTCAGCAGAACATGATGATGATGTTAATGGACGTATCATATAATTATAATGATGATGATCATTGATTACTGAAGTTATTCTGTAAGATGATGATGATGATGATGATAATGATAATGATAATGATGATGATGATGATGATGATGATGATGATGTGTTTATATGAACAGCTTCATGAATCTCTGGTGACATGGTAACACCCTGTAACACTAGAAGGTACCCTGATCACGTGGTCACACCCTGTAACACTAGAAGGTACACTGGTGACGTGGTAACAGCCTGTAACACTGTTAGATCCACTGGTGACGTGGTAACATCACAGAGGAGAGGGTGTGTGTTAGCGAGGGCTGGGGTGGTGTGGCAGGCCTGGCTGGGGTGGTGTGGCTGGCCTGGCTGGGGTGGTGTGGCACCCCTGGCTGGGGTGGTGTGGCACCCCTGGCTGGGGTGGTGTGGCACCCCTGGCTGGGGTGGTGTGGCACCCCTGGCTGGGGTGGTGTGGCACCCCTGGCTGGGGTGGTGTGGCTGGCCTGGCTGGGGTGGTGTGGCACCCCTGGCTGGGGTGGTGTGGCTGGCCTGGCTGGGGTGGTGTGGCAGGCCTGGCTGGGGTGGTGTGGCACCCCTGGCTGGGGTGGTGTGGCTGGCCTGGCTGGGGTGGTGTGGCTGGCCTGGCTGGGGTGGTGTGGCTGGCCTGGCTGGGGTGGTGTGGCAGGCCTGGCTGGGGTGGTGTGGCTGGGGTGGTGTGGCAGGCCTGGCTGGGGTGGTGTGGCTGGCCTGGCTGGGGTGGTGTGGCTGGGGTGGTGTGGCACCCCTGGCTGGGGTGGTGTGGCTGGCCTGGCTGGGGTGGTGTGGCAGGCCTGGCTGGGGTGGTGTGGCACCCCTGGCTGGGGTGGTGTGGCTGGCCTGGCTGGGGTGGTGTGGCAGGCCTGGCTGGGGTGGTGTGGCACCCCTGGCTGGGGTGGTGTGGCTGGCCTGGCTGGGGTGGTGTGGCTGGCCTGGCTGGGGTGGTGTGGCTGGCCTGGCTGGGGTGGTGTGGCAGGCCTGGCTGGGGTGGTGTGGCACCCCTGGCTGGGGTGGTGTGGCTGGCCTGGCTGGGGTGGTGTGGCTGGCCTGGCTGGGGTGGTGTGGCAGGCCTGGCTGGGGTGGTGTGGCTGGGGTGGTGTGGCAGGCCTGGCTGGGGTGGTGTGGCACCCCTGGCTGGGGTGGTGTGGCTGGCGTGGCTGGGGTGGTGTGGCAGGCCTGGCTGGGGTGGTGTGGCTGGGGTGGTGTGGCTGGCCTGGCTGGGGTGGTGTGGCTGGCCTGGCTGGGGTGGTGTGGCTGGGGTGGTGTGGCTGGGGTGGTGTGGCAGGCCTGGCTGGGGTGGTGTGGCAGGCCTGGCTGGGGTGGTGTGGCTGGGGTGGTGTGGCTGGCCTGGCTGGGGTGGTGTGGCTGGCCTGGCAGGGGTGGTGTGGCTGGGGTGGTGTGGCTGGCCTGGCTGGGGTGGTGTGGCTGGCCTGGCTGGGGTGGTGTGGCTGGGGTGGTGTGGCTG
>NC_092273.1:2783424-2805924 GCF_036320965.1 Panulirus ornatus
ATATGATGAGCAAGTCATTAATATAGTGGTGGCCAGGTGTCTCACTGTGTCTCTAAGTGTTTATCATCTCTCGTAAGACCCAGCAAGTGTTAGCTAGGAGACCCCGGGTCACTGCTGGTGGGGGTCACTGCTGGCACTGTACAAGTGGGTCACTGCTACGAGGCGAGGTGCCACGCTCTAATGATGTTGGTGTCACGTGATCATCCCAGTGCCATGACTGGTGTCTCTAGTTGTGACCTGCATCTCCCATGAGGGCTGACCTGTCAGGATGGTGACCTGTGACCCGACTAGAAAGCCTGCTCCTATGCCCCCCCCCCCCCCAACGTCACAATCTTCAAAGGGCTGTTCGTGTCCTCGAGAGTCAATGGAACAATTGTCTTTGATGACGGGGCGGAATCCGGTAGTGTCCCGCCGCTCAGGACCAGGTGGTACCAGGGGGAGGGTCACCCCAGGCCACCGGCACACACCGGGGGGAGGGGTTAGCTGCTGTACGGGGGGGGGGGAGGCATGCAGCTGCTGCAGAAGAGGCTGAACTGCTCCACAGAGAGAAAGAGAGAGAGAGAGAGAGAGAGAGAGAGAGAGAGAGAGAGAGAGAGAGAGAGAGAGAGAGAGAGAGAGAGAGAGAGAGCGCAGCTGTACAGGTGGGATGTAGTGAACAGCTGTACAGAAGCGACGCACAACACCAGACGAGCGACAGACCCAGTTGACGACACCATACCAGTGACCAGGCAGGGGGACGTACGCCCCTGGCGAGGGTGTGAGAGATGCTGTCAGGGAGAGAGTCACATCTTCAGGGAGTGGTGTAGTGCCAGGGTGTTGACAGGGTCACAGTGGCACCTTCAGGCGGAGCCATGATGGCAGGGGTGCCAAACGCAGACGTCAGGAGTGCCAGTATGACATCTGTGTTTGTTTTGGTGCTACAAGTGTCTGGGGCGTCACACAGGAGCGTTAGTAACGGATCTCAGTAACAGTAGACAGTAGTGATGATGTATGTATGGGGACGAGCGGTGCTGGTAAGAGCGCTGTGCCAATAATGTGTGCCGGTACGAAGTGCCATTACGAACCTAGAAACGTCAGGAACAAGTAATTTCGGAGTGCCACTCACATGCCAGGGTCATAAAGGAAGTGCCACTCATGTGTGCCAGAATAGTTCCACAGCTCCAGGGTTCGTCACCCGCGCAGCTAACAATCCTTCGTATATTGAAGGATTCAGTAGATGCCTCCTTCAGTAGGTGGGAGGTGTGTTGGGCCCTGGTCACAGGTCAGGTCAGGTCAGGGCAAATGTCAACACTTAACTCACCTGAAGGACCGTAACTTCCACCTGGACAACCTTCCACACGTCTTGTGTTCATCCTGTCTATATACTTCCATCCTTCTCTCCTCACTTGCCCAACATCCTACATACAAGAAGAAGGACAATGTAAAGGCCTTACCGCAGGATTTATGTCACACTCAAGGAGGACCTTATGATATGTCACACTCAAGGAGGACCTCATGATAGCGTCTCTAGGAGAATAAGGTTGTCCTGGAGAGGTTGCATGTTGTCCTGGTGAACCTGAGCCCCTCTGACGAGGGTCTGGTGTACCTGGGACGTGCAAGAGATAGAGCGAATTGGTGCGATGTGATATACAGGGGACGACATGGTGTCAATGGGCTGAACTAAGGCACGTGTAGCAGTTGGGGAACCAACGGGGAGGGTCTGTGGGACCTGGTTGTGGTGGATTATACATGACAGCTGGAGAATGAATCCATTTGAGGCCATTTCTTCGTCTGTTCCTGGCGCTAACTCGCTAATGAGGAAAATGAGGCCTTTGTTTCGTCTCTTCCTGCCGTTACTTCGCAAAGGCGAGCTCTAGTGAACAAGTGTAATTAGGAAAATTATTCTACATCATTTCAGTCTTTGACAATCTACTTTCAAGTTGTCTGTTTCTGTCAAAGTCTGTCAACAGCCAGTCTTGAATAATAAGTACACAAAAACAAACAAACATTTAAGTAAGCTCTTATCTAATTAACTTCTCATTTGGACTGATGACTTTGTACCAAGTGCAGGAAGTAATCAAGGGACAAACTCATTCCACCTGGGTACGGAGATTAGCTCCTCTTGCTTAAGTCTCGTAAAAAATTTTTTTGACAGAGGCAGAGTCGTCCATAAATGTGGCGAGATGAGACCGTTGTGAGGGAAGTCTGTTGAGATGGCGGCCTTATTATCTATAAAGGCTTTAACTCAACTTATACAGGCTTCGATACCATCCATAAAGGCTTCAACTCCATCTATAAAGACTTCGACGCCGTCTTCAAAGGCTTCGATGCCATATAAAAAGATTCAAGAACGTATATAAAGGGTTCGACGTCAACTATTAAGACTTCGCCATCAACTATAAAGGCTTCGACAGCATCTGTAAAAGCTTCGACACTGTCTGCGAAGACTTGGACATCATTTATACAGGTTTGGACACCGAATGATAATCATCGTCCTGTTTAAAGTTGATCTAAGATCATAGTGTACAACTCTCAGTCGCTGGCAACTTTGCATTATCTGATTATCAAACTATATATTAATTATTCACAAGGTCAGAGGAACGCAATCTGATATGCTGGAGTCTGAAGCATTCTGACCTGAGGTGTGTAAGGTGTAGCTTCCCAGAACCCAAACTTACCATCCACAGTGGGTCACACAGGTCCGGCTGACCTGGCTCTTGCACCTGTGCCCCACACAGGTCAACTGGACCTGGTTGATCTCAAACATGGTGTGCAATGAAGCGGAAAATATGAACCAATTTAAGCACGACGGTACGACCCCTGAGCACGACGGTACGACCCCTGAGCGCGACGGTACGACCCCTGAGCACGACAGTACGATCCCTGAGCACGACGGTACGACCCTTGAGCAAGACTGCGCGACCCTGACCGTAAGCGGTCAGGTCAGCTGGTCCTTGGTTATATATCTTGCCAGGAGACAACACTTCTTATATATTTTCATTGCTTTGATTTGTGTCGGCCGCCGCGTGTGCGCTAATGCCTCGGTCGCTGGGAAAACTGTTCTCCGTTGTGTGTTGGCCGCCGCCAGGGACGGTGCCAGCGGGGTCGATTCTAATACATTTCTTTTGAGATGTCCACCTTAACCTACAAGGTAGAGAACACTGTCTTGACCCGAACACACAGGCGCACAATCTCTCTCTCTCTCTCTCTCTCTCTCTCTCTCTCTCTCTCCATAATCATACGTCTTCCAGTGTACGTAGAGAGGGTCTACCTCAGCTCCACACAACAGGTAAAGTCTTGTGTGAGACACTCACATGATGCACTCGACCCTCACTACTGTCCACTCGCACATCAACTTAACTCCCACAGGTTTGTTTACCTTGCTATCGTGTCTCTACACTCACAGTAAAATATTACAGTCATATCATACTGCAACGCTTGGTCGTCTCGCTCTCTGCTTCTTTGAAAGGGACAGGAGGGCACTAATTGTACCTGTCTTCTTGCAAAGGAACGGCAGAGGACACAGATCTTCCCTGAAGAACGCCACAAAGTTCTCAAGTTCTGGCACCTTAAGATAAGAGATAATAACATAAGTTAGACTCTGTCACATTAGATTAACTTTCCCAGGAAGTTCTGAGCTTGTAAAGTTGATAAGAATATGGTGAGTGGACGCTTGGCTTCCCCGGAGAATTTGTCTTGTATGTTAAGGGTAGCTGGACCCCAGACAGCTGCATGGTGGGTGTGTACCCCCAGAGAACCCCAGCTGTGTTATATGATGACCCAAAAGATGACCACTAGTATGCTGCCTCTCAACCCCAGAGATAACCAACGGTGTCTGGGTGCACAACTCAACTACACCTTGCCACCCCAGTGTAAATGACACAACCGCTTGAGGTAACCTTCGACCCCTGATGAAAGGGTTTGGCCACCCCAGAGAGAGAGAGAGAGAGAGAGAGAGAGAGAGAGAGAGAGAGAGAGAGAGAGAGAGAGAACCCCAGTAAGACGTCATGAACGATGAACATCCAGCCCACAGGAGGAACACCTCTGGGGGGAGGGGGGGGGGGGGCGGAGTGGTACCATGGTACTGCTCAGACGTGTACCGCAGGGTACCATGGTACAGCTCAGACGTGTACCGCAGGGTACCATGGTACAGCTCAGACGTGTACCGCAGGGTACCATGGTACAGCTCAGACGTGTACCGCAGGGTACCATGGTACAGCTCAGACGTGTACCGCAGGGTACCATGGTACTGCTCAGACGTGTACCTGGGATGTACAAAAAGCATGTAGATGACAGAGGAGGAGTGTGGCGGGTATATGATAAGAGCATTTCTTAATAACATCATTCACTTCTCCAGTCAAATTCGTCTCTGAAGATCCTACTTAACACTTGAACTTATCGAGTAAAGTTGTACAAGTTGACGAGTCTCGGGTCGTAATGCTGTTAAGTAAAGCCACAAGTGAACCACTTCCCACCTCAACTCTCCAACGCCAAAATTATAACTTGCTAAATAAAATGAGTTAGTCTGTCCCAGAGGAAAGTAATATTCTCTCCCTGTGAATATTGCTCACTCCCTGTGAATATTGGTCACTCCCTGTGAATATTGCTCACTCCCTGTGAATGTTGCTTACTCCCTGTGAATATTGCTTACTCCCTGTGAATGTTGCTTACTCCCTGTGAATATTGCTCACTCCCTGTGAATATTCCTCACTCCCTGTGAATATTGCTCACTCCCTGTGAATATTTCCTCACTCCCTGAGAATATTGCTCACTCACTGTGAATATTTCCTCACTCCCTGTGAATATTGCTCACTCCCTGTGAATATTCCTCACTCCCTGTGAAAATTTCCTCACTCCCTGTGAATATTTCCTCACTCCCTGTGAATACTGCTCACTCCCTGAGAATATTTCCTCACTCCCTGTGAATATTGCTCACTCCCTGAGAATATTGCTCAATCCCTGTGAATATTTCCTCACTCGCTGTGAATATTGCTCACACCCTGTGAATATTTCCTCACTCGCTGTGAATATTGCTCACTCCCTGTGAATATTGCTCACTCCCTGAGAATATTGCTCAATCCCTGTGAATATTTCCTCACTCCCTGAGAGTATTGCTCAATCCCTGTGAATATTTCCTCACTCGCTGTGAATATTGCTCACACCCTGTGAATATTGCTCACTCCCTGTGAATATTGCTTACTCCCTGTGAATACAAAGTTTATCTTTCTTTGTAATTCTAGGAAGAAAACGGGCCGAGCGAGCCAGCTGGCCTGGGCTGTCCGGTCATATATCAGACGTTTTCTAATGTTGTGTCTGGAAGTAAATGACTCGTTACGGCCACATGCAGATGATCATCCCCGTGACCCGGTGACCTGCCCTGACCTTTCCATCATCCCCGTGACCCGGTGACCTGCCCTGACCTTTCCATCATCCCCGTGACCCGGTGACCTGTTCTGACTCTCTATGAATCAGCAATTTGCAACTGACCTTTCCACCACCCATTTAACTTTACTGGTGACCCAACTACATGCTGTGACCTTTCGACCTCCCTGTCGACCCAAGAGGTTCTATGATGACCTGACCTTTCTAATGACTCAATAGTAAGCTGGGACATTGAAGGAGCTCTATGTGACCTTTCGACCTTCCTGGCCATCTAGCAATATGAAGTGAGGTCAGGAACCTCTGGTTACCTCAGTAGTTCAGTGTGACCTCTGACCACAGTGGCCCAACGACATAACCAACGTGACCTTTCACCTGACCTTGCGGCTCAGCGCAACGTATCAGCTCTCACCTCACGGTCTGCCAGTTTACGACCTTTTTCCCTTCAAGCAGCAGCTGTTGAGTTTCCTGTGCTTCTAATGGAGGGAAAACTGTGTTGTGTTGTGAGTTGTGTGTTCGTAATGCAGGTGTGGATCTTTGGTTTGTTGTTAGTGTTGAGTCTGTGAAAAACTGATGTGTTGTGTTGTGTTGTGTTGTGTTGTGGTGTGTGTGTTTGTGTTTTCCATCGTTAACGTAGTTTATATTCACGATTGTGAGACGTCCTGTCGACTGTACGACTCTTAATCATAACGGTACGACCCTTGACCACGACGGTGCGACCCTTGAGCACGACGGTACGACCCTTGAGCACGACGGTACGACGCTTGAGCACGACGGTACGACCATTGATTGTGATGGTTTGGCTTTTGACCTGATCCTTCAACTGAAAAGCCAACCCAACACATCCAAGGGTCGTACCGTCGTGTTCAAGGGTCGTACCGTCGTGTTCAAGGATCGTACCGTCGTGTTCAAGGATCGCACCGTCGTGTTCAAGGGTCGCACCGTCGTGCTCGAGGTGTGATGCAGGCCGTGTTATGTCCACAAGGAGCAGCTGGGTGTGGCTGGTGAGCGGCAGTGTGAGGCAACATGATGGGCGACGTGGCCACTGGAGCAGAGGTGCTGAGAGGCATCTTGCCGGCCCCTGGGTCCACCACGAGAGGCAGCCTCCTCAGGTGGAGTCCCTGGGTCCACCACGAGAGGCAGCCTCCTCAGGTGGAGCCCCTGGGTCCACCATGAGAGGCAGCCTCCTCAGGTGGAGTGAGAGATTAGAAATGTTGTTTACATCTCTCTGGAGACGACAGTTCTTGATCAAAATGTCCTTACTGGACAAATCTTGGGTCATGGGAAAATAATTTCCTTCCCAGGGTTTTTTAAGAGACGATATTTTCTGCCAAGGTACTTCAGTCCCTGGCCAGCGAGTGTGAGAGAAACATTTTGAAAACTGGGCATTTTTGATGACATATTTCAAGGTTCCATAAGTTGGGACCCAACTTTCATTTTCAGATTACATTTCTTGATCATATTCGTGTCAATGTTTCATACAGAAGTCGGTCAAGTAAATCAGATATTAATCTTGTTGTGATGTGAATGATCTTATCACGGGCGATCAATCAACTCATCTGTTGTTGTTACGTTGATCAAACTGATGTATACCTCACACCTCCTCCCGACCATGACACGACCTACCTCACCGCTCACGA
The DNA here is from genome assembly GCF_036320965.1 of Panulirus ornatus. Classification (NCBI taxonomy): domain Eukaryota; kingdom Metazoa; phylum Arthropoda; class Malacostraca; order Decapoda; family Palinuridae; genus Panulirus; species Panulirus ornatus. Next base: position 2,790,423 of record NC_092273.1, read on the forward strand.
CCGGTCTGGGGTTCAGCCTCCTGGCCTGGCCCGGCCTGAGGGTGTACACACACACACACACACACACACACACACACGTACTTATAGTGGCCGGTGAGACTCACAGAGTTGATATGTTTTACTGTACACCCACCTCCTATGATGCTGTAATCTACAGTGACACCTGTACACTGTCCGTGTGTGTGTGTGTGTGTGTGTGTGTGTGTGTGTGTGTGTGTGTGTTTGTATCTGCGTAACTCGTGCCTTCAAGACGTCACTCTTTCCTGGAACAGAACGTCCTCAGGAATTCCAGCACGAAAGACCTCCCGTTATAGCCTGGAAACATCTAGTCATCTGCTGGAACGCTTCCAGACGCCAGAGCCCTCTGGAAAAATACACAGCATCTGGATGACAAATCCTTCGAAATACTGAACAGTTTCCTTACTTGTGCGAGTCTTTGATACACTTCTTGTTATCTCGGGGAACCAGTGAAGAAAAGTCCCCGGCAATATTTTGGTTCTGGGTTGACGTGGATCCTGGGGACCGCTACTGCCACACTGGGCCCTCACCACACCACACCACACCACACCACGCCACACCACACCACACCACACCACACCACACCACGCCACACCACACCACACCACGCCACACCACACCACACCACACCACTCCACACCACACACACACCACACCACACCACACCACACCACGCCACACCACACCATACCACACCACACACACACCACGCCACACCACACCACACCACACCACACCACGCCACACCACACCACACCACACCACGCCACACCACACCACACCACACCACGCCACACCACACCACACCACACCACACCACACCACTCCACACCACACACACACCACACCACACCACACCACACCACACCACTCCACACCACACCACACCACACCACACCACACTACACCACACACACACCACACCACACCACACCACACCACACCACATCAAGATCTTTATGACAACATTTTAGAGGTAAGTGTGCCCTCCACTCCCCCCGGGAGCCAAGCGATTGGTAACAGTGATTTCATTAAAGTTTCGCTGAGAGAGTTTGTCCAGTGGCAGACTGGGGTGAGGGCGATGTTCCAGCTGTCCCGGGGCGGCTGGGACTGTCCCCCTGTCACAATATCTGGGGAGCTCTAGCGTCTCCTCCTGTCCCCTGGGGTCACCTGGGGTTCCCTGGGTCACCTGGGGTTCCCTGGGGTTCCCTGGGTCACCTGGGGTTCCCTGGGGTCACCTGGGGTTCCCTGGGGTTCCCTGGGGTTCCCTGGGGTTCACCTGGGGTTCAGGTTTCTTCAGGCTGAGGTTAGTGACCAACCACACCTTCCTCTAGCTGTGTGACCGTCCGCGCAGCCAACGATACAGCAACATCGTCTTCGTAAATCTGATACAACGGATGTCGCTATAAGCCCGCATCTCACTCTCGCTATTGGCGGGTCAGCGGGAGGCGCTCCACTCGCACTGGCCAACTGTAAATCTTGTTTACGAATCATGGAAGAAACCTCATTGACACAGGCATGAACAGACTCGAACCGGGCACCAACTGCATCAATGTTGACATCAACTGGTCTGAAGGTGTTCGTGGCAGCGGGTCAGGAGTGTTCTCATGTCGACCCGGAGTCGGGGTTCAAGTTTTGGTGAGTTGAGGGTCGTCTAAGGTCATGAGGCTTACGCTCATTTTGATGTTAGTGACCTGTAGGGTCATGACCTCAGACGACCTTATTTCATGGTAGCACTGCGAACTGATGCCATCTAACCCGACCTGACCTGACCTGGTACTAGGTCCTTAGACTATAAGCCACTCAGACTTATAGCTTCAAGGCGTGGTACCAGGTCAGGTAGGGTCAGGTCACAGTGCTCAAGACCATAACAAGGTTTCCACTCTGAGCCAGGTCAGGTCAGGTCACAGTGACATGAGACCTTAATATGACCTCGAGTCTTGCGTCACTGTAATATCTTGGGAAGCCCAAGAAGAGACAATTTTAATTTGCTGTCAGAAAAATTGAGTTTATTAGCAGTGAAGTGTGAACGATGTATGAGTCCAGCACCGGGATATTGGCGGCGGGAGGCAATAACGGCAGGAACAAGGTCATCCAACCGGCAGTTGACCTCCAGCAGGTCCTCATCTGGGAGACACTCGACCCTGAAGTGGGGGGGGGGAGGTTGTCATCACCAGCTGTTGTAGTGTGGCAGGTGTTGTGAGTAGGGGGCCAGGGGGCCTCCCGTGACCCCAGAGAGAGAGAGAGAGAGAGAGAGAGAGAGAGAGAGAGAGAGAGAGAGAGAGAGAGAGAGAGAGAGAGAGAGAGAGAGAGAGAGAGAGAGAGATTAATGCTTGTGGATACCCCAGAGTCCAGGGTTCCAGCATGAGGCACGTGGACACCCCAGAGTCCAGGGTTCCAGCATGAGGCACGTGGACACCCCAGAGTCCAGGGTTCCAGCATGAGGCACGTGGACACCCCAGAGTCCAGGGTTCCAGCATGAGGCACGTGGACACCCCAGAGTCCAGGGTTCCAGCATGAGGCACGTGGACACCCCAGAGTCCAGGGTTCCAGCATGAGGCACGTGGACACCCCAGAGTCCAGGGTTCCAGCATGAGGCACGTGGACACCCCAGAGTCCAGGGTTCCAGCATGAGGCACGTGGACACCCCAGAGTCCAGGCTTCCAGCATGAGGCACGTGGACACCCCAGAGTCCAGGGTTCCAGCATGAGGCACGTGGACACCCCAGAGTCCAGGGTTCCAGCATGAGGCACGTGGACACCCCAGAGTCCAGGGTTCCAGCATGAGGCACGTGGACACCCCAGAGTCCAGGGTTCCAGCATGAGGCACGTGGACACCCCAGAGTCCAGGGTTCCAGCATGAGGCACGTGGACACCCCAGAGTCCAGGGTTCCAGCATGAGGCACGTGGACACCCCAGAGGCGAGGGTTTGGCAAGGAGCTTGCCGAGGCTCTGGTACTGATGGCTTCGGCTACTGATTTAGAAATTCCAGGAATGACAGATTGAAGTGTCTCTGTCCTGGAGATTCCACAGGTGCCTGGCGCGTCCAGCACTGATGGGTCTGGCTGGCTACCAGTGGAGGAACGCTGGGGTTCCAGTCAACTGCTTGACGGGGCTAATGACCAGTGGTTCCTGCTCACTGGCTGGAAACACTCCAGCTGATGGTTCCAGTCAAGCACTGATGAAGATAGCAGCGGCAGCGGCCTCAATCAGATGATCCAGGTCGTGTGAGTGTTCCAGCCAGCCAGCTGATCCACTGATCCAACCAGATGCTTGGGGAGATTCCAGCCTCCAGGGATGAGGGAGAGGGAGATGGGGAGGTTCCAGCATCCAGGGATGAGGGAGAAGGAGATGGGGAGATTAGATTATATCCCTGGCTGGAACTTTGCCAGGAATGACTGGGTGAAAATCATACCTCTCACTGGAAGGCTGGAACAGCTATCATTCACGGGCAGGACAATCAGCTGGATGTCTGGAAAATGACAAGGGTTGACATAATGCCTCAGCAGGAGCCTAATGACCTGCAAGTGTCTGGTAGTGGAATCAGGTCAAAGGTCAGAGTTATGTAGCCATTCTTCCTGACTCATGGTCGAGCCACTGGATAAATCATCTCTGGAAAAACAAGTCTTTGAGGAGCATCCAGGAAGATGTGATTGCTGCTGACGCCGATAATTTAGAATTTGATAATAAAACTTGTCAGGAAATGTCTTGAAGACAAAGCAAAATACTTTTTCCAAGAACGTCAGGCTTTTAAACCTTCCAGGAAGCCTTCAGTTGACCAGTCTTCCCTGTGACTTGAAAGTTTCATCTCAACAATGAAAGTAATGGTCGACTACTGTCATTAAACAACGAATGGTCGACTACTGTCATTAAACAACGAATGGTCGACTACTGTCATTAAACAACGCCAACTGCTGCTGCCTGGAGCACAGGAGGACCTGCAGAAGGCAATCACACAGCCCCTCACCCTCCTCCACCCAGGTCGGCCCGGTCTGACCTCCCTCCACTACAGGTGGCGGGAAAACTACACACATAACTACGTAAGTTTTGCTTGATGGTAGTTGTGTGAACCGGTCGACTGTGACGTGATAAGCTGGTTAGGTTGTAGTGCATGTTGTGACCCAGGCATGTTGTGACCCAGGCATGTTGTGACCTAGGCATGTTGTGACCCAGGCATGTTGTGACCTAGGCATGTTGTGACCCAGGCATGTTGTGACCCAGGTATGTTGTGACCCAGGCATGTTGTGACCTAGACATGTTGTGACCCAGGCATGTTGTGACCTAGGCGTGTTGTGACCCAGGCATGTTGTGACCCAGGCATGTTGTGACCCAGGTATGTTGTGACCCAGGCATGTTGTGACCTAGACATGTTGTGACCCAGGCATGTTGTGACCCAGGCGTGTTGTGACCCAGGCATGCAGGCAATCCCTTGATCACGACGGTACGACCCTTGATCACGACGGTACGACCCTTGAGTACGACGGTGCGACCCTTGATCACGACGGCACGACCCTTGAGTACGACGGTACGACCCTTGATCACGACGGTACGACCCTTGAGTACGACGGTACAGTCCTTGAGGTCGGTGGAACGACCACTGACCACAATCCCTTAAGCACAGCAACACAATCCTGTAGGTCGTGTGGCGTGACCTTTGACCTGACCTTACCTCTCTAGCTCTAACCTTTAAGGCTCGTCTCTGTCTCTCTCTCTCTCTGCCAAACCGTTTAGAAATCTGGTCGAACCTTCCGTTCGCCCTGGGTCGAGTTCTCGTCCGCCGGTTATCAACAAAATAATATAATTGTCTCCAGAGCCGAAACTCCTCAGTGTTATCCCTTAGATCGTCGATCCTACGGTAAGCGATCCTCTCTAAAGGCGACCCAACTCCCTTACTGAAGATGGCGAACCACATCGTCACTTCTGAACTCTCACCTTTAGCTGAACTCCGACTGTGTGAGTTCTGATAATGTGAGTTCTGATGGTGTGAGTTCTGATGGTGTGAGTTCTGATGGTGTGAGTTCTGATAGTGTGAGTTCTGATAGTGTGAGTTCTGATAGTGTGAGTTCTGATAGTTTGAGTTCTGATAGTTGAGTTCTGATAGTGTGAGTTCTGATAGTGTGAGTTCTGATAGTTTGAGTTCTGATAGTGTGAGTTCTGATAGTGTGAGTTCTGATAGTGTGAGTTCTGATAGTTTGAGTTCTGATAGTGTGAGTTCTGATAGTGTGAGTTCTGATAGTGTGAGTTCTGATAGTTGAGTTCTGATAGTGTGAGTTCTGATAGTGTGAGTTCTGATAGTGTGAGTTCTGATAGTTTGAGTTCTTTTTTTAAGGATTGGTTGATGGTGGAGATGGATGGGGGCGGGGCGGAGCGGCCAGGCGGGGGATTGGTTGAAAGGTGGGCCACGTCGCACGATTGGGGGACGCTAAACTAATCAGTGGTGAGTGATTAGGGGTCAGACCTTGTGACTGGGGGAGCGTCTTGTGACTGACTGGGGGAGGGTCTTGTGACTGACTGGGGGAGGGTCTTGTGACTGACTGGGGGAGGGTCTTGTGACTGACTGGGGGAGGGTCTTGACTGTGGGAGGGGCTGATGGGGAGGGTCTTATGACTGACTGGGGGAGGGTGCTCTGGGGGTCGTACTGACTGGGGAGGGTCTTGTGACTGACGGGGGGAGGGTCTTAGCCAAGTTTGTAAGGTAATTCGACAGGGTTGGGTTTCGGTTTAAAATTCAAAAGTAACACTTTGACATTGACAACAAAAGGGCCCATTAGGAAATATTATAATAAAGTATAATGAGGGGATAATGGGGGGTTTAAGATGGGAAAATGATATAAAAGATGGTGATAATGAGGTGTTAATATGGGATAATAATTTTAATATTATAAGAGGGTATTAAAGGGAAAATTTAGGGATAAAAAATTGGGGAAATTTATGTGAAAAGTGAAAAAAAATGTTTATGAGGAAAAATGAAGGGGGGTGTAAGAAGGGAAAAAAAAAAAAAATTTTGATAAAATATGGTAAAAATAAAAAAATTAATGGTTATAATATGGGAAATAAATAAAAAAGTAAAAATAAATTGTAAGTACACCGGTCAGGGCACAGACCCTGAGGGCAAGGTCGCGGTGTACAGGGGGCCCTCCCTGCAGAACTGGGCACCCCCCCAGGACCTTGGGTTGTGCCCTCACTCTCCACGTCACGATAGGCGGTGGTCAGGTCACCTCCTATGCAACCTCCCTCGCCACCCTCCCCCGGGCCCCACACAGCACCGTTTCCCCCCCCGGGAAGTGGTCCCCCCGGTAAGTGGTCCCCCCCCCAAGTGACACGGAGGGATTAATTGTGAATCAATTCATGCCATCTAAGCCAGGCTCTTTATCAGATTAATGGCTGGGCCCCCGACGTCATCCACAAAACTCAAAAATTTGAAAATTCTCATTAACGCTGATGGTTCATCAGTCCCCCCTGGGTAACACACCACAGTGGAGCGCCCCCTGGGGTAAACACCACTTTGGGGCATCCCCCTGGGTAAAACCGCCCCGTGGACATCCACCCGGGGGAAAAACAGCCACGGGAGCGCCACCCTGGGGTAACACCCACATGGCGTCCCCCCTGGGGTAACACAGCCACAGTGGAGCAGTCCACCCTGGGATAACACAGCCACAGTGGAGCAGTCCACCCTGGGATAACACAGCCACAGTGGAGCAGTCCACCCTGGGATAACACAGCCACAGTGGAGCAGTCCACCCTGGGATAACACAGCCACAGTGGAGCAGTCCACCCTGGGATAACACAGCCACAGTGGAGCAGTCCACCTTGGGATAACACAGCCACAGTGGAGCAGTCCACCCTGGGATAACACAGCCACAGTGGAGCAGTCCACCTGGGATAACACAGCCACAGTGGAGCAGTCCACCCTGGGATAACACAGCCAAGTGGAGCAGTCCACCTGGATAACACAGCACAGTGGAGCAGTCCACCTGGGATAACACAGCCACAGTGGAGCAGTCCACCCTGGGATAACACAGCCACAGTGGAGCAGTCCACCCTGGGATAACACAGCCACAGTGGAGCAGTCCATCCAGGGATAACACAGCCACAGTGGAGCAGTCCACCCTGGGATAACACAGCCACAGTGGAGCACGGGTCAGTTGTATAATGTTAATAAATCATTACTACAGTATTGTATGAGGAGAGGCGGGCAGGGTCATCGTCAGGTGGGCATGATGGATCATGTACACCTGCGTGGTAATTAGTCATTCGATAGCTTGTTGATGGTTACCATACGGTTGTTTGTGTGTTAACAGGGACCACCACTGTCAACAGGGACTGTTTCTGTCAACAGATACCGTTGCTGTCAACAGATACCGTTGCTGTCAACAGATACCGTTGCTGTTAACAAGTGCCGTTGCTGTCAACAGGCGTCGCTCTGTCAACAGATACCGTTGCTGTCAACAGATACCGTTGCTGTTAACAGATACCGGTGCTGTCAACAGATACCGTTGCTGTTAACAGATACCGGTGCTGTCAACAGATACCGTTGCTGTTAACAAGTGCCGTTGCTGTCAACAGGCGTCGCTCTGTCAACAGATACCGTTGCTGTCAACAGATACCGTTGCTGTCAACAGATACCGGTGCTGTCAACAGATACCGTTGCTGTTAACAGATACCGGTGCTGTCAACAGATACCGTTCCTGTTAACAAGTGCCGTTGCTGTCAACAGGCGTCGCTCTGTCAACAGATACCGTTGCTGTCAACAGGTGCTGTCGTAGTTGACCAGGTGGTGGTACAGGTCATGTCTGTGGTCATCATGTAGACCAGGTCAGGTGCTGGGTCAAGCCAGGTCCTCAGCCACGATCCACCTCACCCTCAGCCACACATCATGTCGGCAATATAGCATCTGCCTCACCGACCACGTCCCTGTTTTAGATGCCGGCAAAATAACCACAATGTACGTATATTACCACAGAGCAGTGTAAGACACGTTGCCACAGAGCAGTGTAAGACACGTTGCCACAGAGCAGTGTAAGACACGTTGCCACAGAAGAGCAGTGTAAGAATTAATATCAATAATAATTTATAGAAGTAATGTACCACATCCCATCATCAGCAAGATACTCTATCATCCGTACCAAATTCCATTTTCTGACCCATATTCCATTTTCTCTGCCAATCTAAATTTTCTGGGCCATTTTCCATTTTCTGTAGCGTACTCCGTTTTCTGAAACATACCCCATTTTCTATAACTTTCACCTCGATCACATCTTAACGTGAATTCCTTAAACAAAGTTCACTCGTCAGAAAGTTTCGTTCGGCTGCTGCTTTACGTTACCAGAATGAACGAAACATTTACCGACATTTTGCTACAGAGTAATTGTTAATGTAATCAAATTGTGAGTTCATTTCCCTAGACATTATGCAAATTAGCTTAACGTTATACAAATTGGCTAAATGTTCCTGACTGCTTTCCTCTCTCGCAGAAAACCTTACCACAAGACGTACGCTGATTGGAGAGATACAGCCATGGTAAATGCCTCACTTTTGATCGAGTTTTGAAGGTCGCGTGGAGATAAAGATGAACTGCTGTGTGTTATCATGATAACAGTCAGGTGTGTGTGTGTGTATGTGTGTGTGTGTGTGTGTGTGTGTGTGTGTGTGTGTGCGCGCGTGTGTGTGTGTGTGTGTGTGTGTGATGATCACCCAGTCAGCTTGACCTGTGTGAGAGAGAACAGCTGTGAAAGCTTGACCTGTGCACGGGAGACAGCTGTGCCACCCTGAGCTGAGTGAGGGAGAACAGCTGTGCCACACTGAGCTGAGTGAGGGAGAACAGCTGTGCCACACTGAGTTGAGTGAGGGAGAACAGCTCTTCTTAACCGACAAAATACATAAAACTATAAGTTTCCATCAAAGACTCCCTTTAAAAGTATAAGACTCTAAACCTATGACTCTATCTAAAACTATCGCTTTCTCTTAAACTTTAAATTTCATTATAAAGTAATAAAACCATCTCTAAAACTATCAGTTTTCTCTTAAACTTTAAATTTCATTATAAAGTAATAAAACCATCTCTAAAACTATCAGTTTTCTCTAAAACCTTAAAATTCATCTCTAAACGTATGAATCTCTTCAAGACTGTGAGACCATCTGTACAACTATAAGACCTTCTGTGTCATATGTATAAGACCTTCTGTGTCATATGTATAAGACCTTCTGTGTCACATGTATAAGACCTTCTGTGTCACATGTATAAGACCTTCTGTGTCATATGTATAAGACCTTCTGTGTCACATGTATAAGACCTTCTGTGTCACATGTATAAGACCTTCTGTGTCATATGTATAAGACCTTCTGTGTCACATGTATAAGACCTTCTGTGTCACATGTATAAGACCTTCTGTGTCATATGTATAAGACCAACTTGACACCGAAACATGAGTCATGAGAAGGACACCATGGATAACACAAGTGTCATGAGTTGCCTCACAACCACGACATGAGGAGCAGATGACTTGACTGATGAGGTATGAGGACCACGTGACCTGACTTGGGACACATGAGGACCACCTGGCTTAAATGAGGAGAAATGAGGGGCAGAAACGAGGAACGAACCCCCACGTCAGCCCCGCCCCGCCCCACGTCAGCCCCGCCCCGCCCCACGTCAGCCCTGCCCCGCCCCACGTCAGCCCTGCCCCGCCCCACGTCAGCCCCGCCCCGCCCCACGTCAGCCCCGCCCCGCCCCGCTACCTCCCTCTATAAAACCATATTGAATGAAGGTGAAATGACTGTCAGGAAACTGGTTCATTGTGGCGGGAAGGGTTACAAGCCATAGTGAGGGTCCTGCCGGGAGATGGGAGAGCCTCTCACTCACTCTCACTCTCACCAGGGGTACTCTCCCTTCCTAGCACATCACCTGGGAGCCACAAGGTACCTGGGGAGCCACAAGGTACCTGGGGAGCCACAAGGGACCTGTGGAGCCACAAGGTACCTGGGGAGCCACAAGGTACCTGGGGAGCCACAAGGTACCTGGGGAGCCACAAGGTACCTGGGGAGCCACAAGGGACCTGGGGAGCCACAAGGTACCTGGGGAGCCACAAGGTACCTGGGGAGCCACAAGGTACCTGGGGAGCCACAAGGGACCTGGGGAGCCACAAGGGACCTGGGGAGCCACAAGGTACCTGGGGAGCCACAAGGGACCTGGGGAGCCACAAGGGACCTGGGGAGCCACAAGGGACCTGGGGAGCCACAAGGTACCTGGGGAGCCACAAGGTACCTGGGGAGCCACAAGGGACCTGGGGAGCCACAAGGGACCTGGGGAGCCACAAGGGACCTGGGGAGCCACAAGGGACCTGGGGAGCCACAAGGTACCTGGGGAGCCACAAGGGACCTGGGGAGCCACAAGGTACCTGGGGAGCCACAAGGGACCTGGGGAGCCACAAGGGACCTGGGGAGCCACAAGGGACCTGGGGAGCCACAAGGTACCTATCTCCCTTCTTTAATTTCTCATTATCATCTTTATCAACTCTCCCTCACCCCCATCTTTATCACCTCTCCCTCACCCCCATCTTTATCAACTCTCCCTCACTCCCATCTTTATCACCTCTCCCTCACTCCCATCTTCATCATCTCTCCCTCACTACCATCTTCATCATCTCTCCCTCACCCCCATCTTCATCACCTCTCCCTCACCCCCATCTTCATCATCTCTCCCTCACCCCCATCTTCATCACCTCTCCCTCACCCCCATCTTCATCATCTCTCCCTCACTGCCATCTTCCGGCACATCTGCTCTCACCGTTCGCTTCTCCAATATGCACTTACCATTCCATGCCTCTCTCCCCGCGCCCTACTATGCCACTCTCCCCACGCCCTACTATGCCTCTCTCCCCGCGCCCTACTATGCCACTCTCCCCACGCCCTACTATGCCTCTCTCCCCGCGCCCTACTATGCCACTCTCCCCGCGCCCTACTATGCCTCTCTCCCCGCGCCCTACTATGCCACTCTCCCCGCGCCCTACTATGCCACTCTCCCCGCGCCCTACTATGCCACTCTCCCCGCGCCCTACTATGCCACTCTCCCCGCGCCCTACTATGCCTCTCTCCCCGCGCCCTACTATGCCACTCTCCCCGCGCCCTACTATGCCACTCTCCCCGCGCCCTACTATGCCACTCTCCCCGCGCCCTCCTATCTCTACCAAGCTGCTACTGTCTCTCTCCCAGTCTTACCGTCATTACTTCTCCATCTGCTCTCTCTCTCTCTCTCTCTCTCTCTCTCTCTCTCTCTCTCTCTCTCTCTCTCTCTCTCTCACTGTTCCCCACTTCATCCCTCCTCTCACTCTCACTCTCACTCTAAGCAGTCACCGACCACGGAGGCAGACCACACGTCATACCCGGGTGCTCCCGCGCACTGAGCTATCTCTTCGGTGGCTGTCAAGCGTCACTCCTGAGGTCCTGGTATCTCTCTCATCTCCCTGCCTCGCCCACACGTGGGCTGACAGCTGCCTCTCAACACCTCACACATAACACCTGACTCACACCTCACACATGACACCTGACTCACACCTCACACATAACACCTGACTCACACGCATGACTCGGTCCTCGTAACTCTACGCGTGTGGCAGTGAGCACTACGCGCTAGACCCGCCTTGTACTAACATCTCGTCGTAAGCACTCGTAAGAACTCTGTGTCGCTCTCTATCTCTCTCTCGTTCCTTTCTCACCCCTATCTCTCTATCTCTCTCTCGTTCCTTCGCTCCTTTCTCACACCTCTCTCTTTCTCTCTCGCTCCTTTCTCACACCCTACCTCTCTCTCTATCTCTCTCGCTCCTGTCTCACCCATTATCTCTCTGTCTCACCAGCCTATCATCACGGCCCGTCTCTTCCTATCATGTTAAGCCACCTCACTAACTCCAGAACGAACCATAAAGCTGATTTCCCTATATTCCTTCACGCAATAGTGAACCTTAATTATCTACTGATCCTGGTCTGGTCTTTGGCGCAGTGATGTGTCCGCTGGTCACTGTTGCCGGGTCTGACCTGACAGGTCCTCACAGCTTGACGGGTCTGACCTGACAGGTCCTCACAGGTTGACGGGTCTGACCTGACAGGTCCTCACAGGTTGACAGGTCAGGTGAGCCGGGGCTTCCATCGTGAAGTGAGAGGAGTATACCAGGCTCAGGGACAACAGGTGTGCGACTCTCACCATCATGGACGTGGTCAACACTCGCTCACACGTGAGGGTCATGGCTCTCTCAGCACCAGGTCGTGGCTCTCTCAGCACCAGGTCGTGGCTCTCTCAGCACCAGGTCATGGCCCTCTCAGCATCAGGTCGTGGCCCTCTCAGCACCAGGTCATGGCTCTCTCAGCACCTGGTGATAAGACACACATAACCTGCTAGTTTAACATCCTTCATTACAGACAGCTTAATATTCAGCTTAATGTCTACCATCCGAGACAACTGGAGGCTCAGCTTAGCGTGTCGCAGCTCAGCAATAAACGTGAAGTTTTCTGCTGAGTTTCTCCGGCCAACAGTTGTCTGGTTCACTGCTGACTGCATCACTGTGTCAGCTGGAGGGCTGGAGGGCTGACGTCTTGGCAGGTGGCTGCCGTCAGACAGCTGGAGGGCTGACTATGATAGAGGGTTAGATGGTTGGCATTTGACAGGTAGAGGGTTAGATGGCTGGCATTTGACAGGTCAACCTACAGAGGTGTAACAAGCAAAACGTTTCAATTTCTCTCACGTCACAGACAGGGACTTACAGTCGACTGGAGCCACCAGCTGGAACTGACTGGTTGAGCTTACTACATCTGCCCAGGAAGATGTCAGACTCACAGCGGACTGGAAGACTCATGGTTGACGCTGGCAGACTCACAGAGGACTGGAAGACTCATGGTTGACGCTGGCAGACTCACAGCGGACTGGAAGACTCATGGTTGACGCTGGTAGATTCATAACTAACTGGGAAGACTCTTGGTTCAGAGGGACAACTCCTACACCACTGGAGATAAACTATGGTTAGCCAGAGCGATGTATAGTTAACTAGGTCGATCCTTAACTGCCTGGAACGACGCTCCTATGTCTGGAACAACATGAACTGCCTGGAACGATCCTTAACTGCCTGGAGCGACTTGAATGTGAGTGTATCAACACGTTACCTTAACCCCTGTCTCGTCCAGACACGTGAACCCTACCTTAACCTGCCTCACCGTTAACCTGCTTCCATCCCCGCTCACTGGAATACAGAAACTGATCCTATAACCCGAGGACTGGGGTTGGTTCCCCATACAAATACCTCAGACCTAAGCTGATCCTATGTATTAATGTTATTGAGTCCTCCTCCCCTAATGACCGTAGCCCAAGTCAATACTAACTGACCTCAACCTGAAAAAATGGGTCCAGGATTTGTGACGAAACAGTATACTCCAAAATTCCAGCCGAGCAAATTTTCTGTATTCTGATCATTTTTTCGGAGTTCCAGTCAGATATTTCTTTTTGCTTTTTGTCTTTGCCGTGAGGGTCCAGACCTCTCTCTCTCTCTCTCTCTCTCTCTCTCTCTCTCTCTCTCTCTCTCTCTCTCTCTCTCTCTCTCTCTCCTTTATCTTGTGAATCTCCGTCAATCAGATTCTGATGGTTTCTGTCTTATCCGAGTCTGAGTGACGTCTGGAAACCATTTGAAATTCCTCTTCTTTGTCTCGTCTGGAAGTGTGAAGATGATTGGGTAGGGCAGACCTAATCCCCGATCCAGCTTCCCATGTATCAGTATTGAGATGATTGGATGGGGCAACTCCAATCCCTAAGCCAATCTCCTGGTCAGTGAGTCAGCCAGCTGCATCAGCTGAACTCACACGAGGATGTGGCGTCCAGATGGCGTGGAACAGCTGGTACTGGAGTCTTGAACAGCCGGCACTGGAGCGTTTAACAGCCAGCACTGGAGCGTTTAACAGCCGGCACTGGAGCGTTTAAGAGCCGGCACTGGAGCGTTTAAGAGCCGGCATTGGAATGACACAGAGCCGGCGGGGAAGCGCATCATGAAAGGTACTGGAAACGCTGAACCAACGCTGCTGGAGTGTTGAGCAGCCAAGCCTGGAGTATGGAACACACGGGACCGGAGTGATGAGGAGCGTGGGAAACACGGCAGGGGAGCATGGAAGAGCGTGGACACGGGAGGTGACGGAGCGTTTACCAACGGGAACTTCATTGTAGTGAAGACCTGACCATGAGAAGGTCAGGGGTCAGCTGAGGTGGGGTCAGCTGATCTGGGGTCAGCTGAGCTGGGGTCATGAGAAGGAATGTTGAGAGAACGTGTTTACATCTGGTTTACTCCTACTTCTCCCCCCTCCCCCCCATCCCTCTGTGTCCCCACCACGCGTCCCAGGACATTCCCCTCCGTCTGTCCCGGGCCAGGTGTCCCCCGACATGTCCCCTCCCAGCAGCTCAGGACCAATAACCAATAATGAGGTTTCCATCTGATATTTGGAGATGTGATTAATTGGCATAATGACTTGTTGACCGTGGGCCTTGAGACAGCTGGTGACAGCTGGTGCTGAGTTAGGTGGTGCCGAGGCAGGTGGTGACAACTGGTGCTGAGGCAGGTGGTGCCGAGGCAGGTGGTGACAACTGGTGCTGAGGCAGGTGGTGCCACTTGCTACTGTAGTGGGAGGGAGATGTAACAACCGGGAGTTCCCAAGGACGAAGATGGAGAAAACCTGGCAGTCTAATGATGATGGTAGGGGGGGGGGGGGGGAGGATGTGAGAGAACAGCAAACAATCAGTTAACAGATCCCATTAATTAGCTAACTGTCTCATTGTAACTGTTATAATTAGCTAACTGTCTCATTGTAACTGTTATAATCCATTACAATGTTAACCGTACCATCTGAATGTAACCAGACCACTCCATCACCCTGCTGACTGTACCCGCCAACCTACTCTTACAACCACAACCACAACCATAACCACAACCACAACCACAACCATAACCACAACCACAACCACAAGTTCTATGATTACTGTTCGCTCGACACCGACCCTTGCCAACTGCTGGGGTCCCGTGCCGTGCCGTCCCGTGGAACAGCTGAAATTATCTGCAATCTGAGATCCATTCATGGAGGGAGGGAGGGAGGGAGTTGGAAAGGAGGGGTGGAGGGAGAGAATGATCTTGAGAAAAGTTTTGGAAAGTTTTCAGGAATGTTACTCATATGTGATGCCTGCGTCGGGAAATATTTTGGTCCCGCTCGCCCCTCGACCGTGTCTGAAGCAAAGATTCTTATCATAGATGTAATAATGTTCATGACAGTGGGTGACGCGTGAGTGTATGCCAGTGGGTGACGGGTGAGTGTATGCCAGTGGGTGATAGGTGACGATATGACTGAAGTTTTTAGACACCTGGGAGAGGACATGGCAGCGAATGGAACCATAGAAGTAGAAGTGAGTCATAGGGTGGGTGAGGGGGCCAAGGTTCTGGGAGCGCTGAGGAATATGTGGAAAGAGTT
>NC_092273.1:2808424-2828424 GCF_036320965.1 Panulirus ornatus
GGTAGGGGGGGTGTGGCTGGGGTGGGGTGGGGTGGGGGATGTACCCCTCCCCCAGCATAATTATCACACGGGTAAAACAGTTCAGTTTTCCCCTCATATTTCCCCCTGGATCACTGGATATATGTGGTGCGCATCTTACAATCAAGGGTTCGCATCCCTTGAGGAGGAAGGTACGACACTATGACCTCTGAGGACGACGTTAATACCCTTGACCTTCGACCTGATACCCTAGTGACGTGGGGGAGGCTTGACCTCTTGTGACGTATGACCAGGGACGTGTCTGGGGGGAAATTGCGCCTATGGCAAGCACTGAAACTGCGTCCCTGGCTTGATTAATAATGTATATACAGTGGATGTATATGAAAATATATACAGTGTAATTATAAACTGTTGAAGAGTTAGGCCAAACTTAAATTTATATAAAATCTCAAAGACTTAAAATTAAACACATATTTCATTAAAACTGTAACGTAGAAGCGGTAATGCAACTGATAGTAGCAAAATATTACTATAGTTGAAAAGTAGGCAAGTTTCTCTTTATCTCACAAAACCAAACCGTTAGAAATGTTAATCGTGAAGAATAGAAGACAAAACAAACCAGTTGAGTGGCGCCCTCCCTCCAGTGAAGCCCAGGGAACCCGCCCTACCTGCCATACACTAGATACACCACTGTAACTATTACCTTCCATTTTTGGCATTTTTTTTAAGAAAACTATTTAATTTAAAAACTCATTATATGAAGTATTTTTCATGTTAAATACAAATCTGGTGTTGAAATATCTGTTAGTCGTCTTTAGAACATTCAATTACGCTGTTAATTGGAGTCAGTTTAAAAATATTTTCCGCTCATTTCCATCGTATTTACTAGATTGGTAACTGAGAGCATTCTATATTTTTTAGCTCGAAAAACTTTTTGTTTCAAAATTGAAAAATAAGATATTCAAACACTTCTATACTTGAAAAAATCTTGGAAAATATATCATAATGCTCTCAGTTACCAATACATACCCAGTAAATACGATGGAAATGAGCGGAAAATATTTTTAAATTGACTTAATTTCACAGCTTAAATGTACATCATAAAAACGAGTAAACGATATTTTGACACCAGATTTGTGTTCAGCATGAGAAACACTCTTTATAATGAAATTTTCAAGGAAATCTATTTTTCTGAGAAAAATGCCAAAAATTCAAGGTAATAGTCCAGGGTATTTTTTAGCTCGAAAAACTTTTTGTTTCAAAATTGAAAATTAAGATATTCAAACTCTTCTATACTTGAAATAATCTTGGAAAATATATCATAATGCTCTCAGTTACCAATACATACCCAGTAAATACGATGGAAATGAGCGGAAAATATTTTTCAATTGCCTTAATTTCACACCTTAAATGCACATCACAAAAACGATTAAACGATATTTTGACACCAGATTTGTATTCTGCACGAGAAAAACTCTTTATAATGAAATTTTCAAGGAAATCTATTTTCTGAGAAAAATGCCAAAAATTCAAGGTAATAGTCCAGGGTATTTTTTAAGTTCGAAAAACTTTTTGTTTCAAAATTGAAAAACAAGATATTCGAACACTTCTGTACTTGAAATAATCTTGGGAAATATATCATAATGCTCTCAGTTACCAATAAATACCCAGTAAATACGATGGAAATGAGCGGAAAATATTTTTAAATTGGCTTAATTTCACAGCTTAAATGTACATCATAAAAACGAGTAAACGATATTTTGACACCAGATTTGTATTCAGCATGAGAAACACTCTTTATAATGAAATTTTCAAGGAAATCTATTTTTCTGAGAAAAATGCCAAAAATTCAAGGTCCAGGGTATTTTTTAGCTCGAAAAACTTTTTGTTTCAAAATTGAAAAATAAGATATTCAAACACGTCTATACTTGAAATAATCTTGGAAAATGTATCATAATGCTCTCAGTTACCAATACATACCCAGTAAATACGATGGAAATGAGCGGAAAATATTTTTCGAAATTGGCTTAATTTCACAGCTTAAATGTACATCATAAAAACGAGTAAACGATATTTTGACACCAGATTTGTATTCTGCATGAGAAAAACTCTTTATAATGAAATTTTTATGGAAATCTATTTTTCTAAGAAAAATGCCAAAAATTCAAGGTAATAGTCCAGGGTATTTTTTAGCTCGAAAAACTTTTTGTTTCAAAATTGAAAAATAAGATATTAAAACATTTCGATACTTGAAATAATCTTGGAAAATATATCATAAAGCTCTCAGTTACCAATAAATACCCAGTAAATACGATGGAAATGAGCGGAAAATATTTTTAAATTGGCTTAATTTCACAGCTTAAATGTACATCATAAAAACGAGTAAACGATATTTTGACACCAGATTTGTGTTCAGCATGAGAAACACTCTTTGTAATGAAATTTTCAAGGAAATCTATTTTTCTGAGAAAAATGCCAAAAATTCAAGGTAATAGTCCAGGGTATTTTTTAGCTCGAAAATCTTTTTGTTTCAAAATTGAAAAATAAGATATTCAAACTCTTCTATACTTGAAATAATCTTGGAAAATATATCATAATGCTCTCAGTTACCAATACATATCCAGTAAATACGATGGAAATGAGCGGAAAATATTTTTAAATTGGCTTAATTTCACAGCTTAAATGTACATCATAAAAACGAGTAACCGATATTTTGAAAACAGATTTGTATTCAGCATGAGAAACACTCTTTATAAAGAAATTTTCAAGGATATCTATTTTTCTAAGAAAAATGCCAAAAATTCAAGGTAATATATTGTCCACGGTGTTTTTTAGCTCGAAAAACTTTTGGTTTCAAAATTGAAAAATAAGATATTCAAACACTTCTATACTTGAAATAATCTTGGAAAATATATCATAATGCTCTCAGTTACCAATACATACCCAGTAAATACGATGGAAATGAGCGGAAAATATTTCGAAATTGGCTTAATTTCACAACTTAAATGTACATCATAAAAACGAGTAAACGATATTTTGACACCAGATTTGTGTTCAGCATGAGAAACACTCTTTATAATGAAATTTTCAAGGAAATCTATTTTTCTGAGAAAAATGCCAAAAAATTCAAGGTAATAATAGTCCACGTTGTTTTTTAGCTCGAAAAACTTTTTGTTTCAAAATTGAAAAATAAGATATTCAAACACTTCTATACTTGAAATAATCTTGGAAAATATATCATAATGCTCTCAGTTACCAATACATACCCAGTAAATACGATGGAAATGAGCGGAAAATATTTCGAAAATGGCTTAATTTCACAACTTAAATGTACATCATAAAAACGAGTAAACGATATTTTGACAACAGATTTGTGTTCAGCATGAGAAACACTCTTTATAATGAAATTTTCAAGGAAATCTATTTTTCTGAGAAAAATGCCAAAAATTCAAGGTAATAGTCCAGGGTATTTTTTAGCTCGAAAATCTTTTTGTTTCAAAATTGAAAAATAAGATATTCGAACACTTCTATACTTGAAATAATCTTGGAAAATATATCATAATGCTCTCAGTTACCAATACATACCCAGTAAATACGATGGAAATGAGCGGAAAATATTTCGAAAATGGCTTAATTTCACAACTTAAATGTACATCATAAAAACGAATAAACGATATTTTGACAACAGATTTGTGTTCAGCATGAGAAACACTCTTTATAATGAAATTTTTAAGGAAATCTATTTTTCTGAGAAAAATGCCAAAAATTCAAGGTAATAGTCCAGGGTATTTTTTAGCTCGAAAAACTTTTTGTTTGAAAATTGAAAAATAAGATATTCAAACACTTCTGTATTTGAAATAATCTTGGAAAATATATCATAATGCTCTCAGTTACCAATACATACCCAGTAAATACGATGGAAATGAGCGGAAAATATTTCGAAATTGGCTTAATTTCACAGCTTAAATGTACATCATAAAAACGAGTAAACGATATTTTGACACCAGATTTGTATTCTGCATGAGAAAAGCTGTTTATAATGAAATTTTCAAGGAAATCAATTTTTCTGAGAAAAATGCCAAAAATTCAAGGTAATACTCCAGGGTATTTTTTAGCTCGAAAAACTTTTTGTTTCAAAATTGAAAAATAAGATATTCAAACATTTCGATACTTGAAATAATCTTGGAAAATATATCATAATGCTCTCAGTTACCAATAAATACCCAGTGAATACGATGGAAATGAGCGGAAAAAATTTTTAAACTGGCTTAATTTCACAGCTTAAATGTACACCATAAAAACGAGTAAACGATATTTTGACACCAGATTTGTGTTCAGCATGAGAAACACTCTTTATAATGAAATTTTTAAGGAAATCTATTTTTCTGAGAAAAATGCCAAAAATTGTCCAGGGCATTTCTTAGCTCGAAAAAATGTTTGTTTCAAAATTGAAAAAAAAATAATAAGATATTCAAACACTTCTATACTTGAAATAATCTTGGAAAATATATCATAATGCTCTCAGTTACCAATACATACCCAGTAAATACGATGGAAATGAGCGGAAAATATTTTTAAATTGGCTTAATTTCACATCTTAAATGTACATCATAAAAACGAGTAAATAATACTTTGACACGAGATTTGTATTCAGCATGAAAAACACTCTTTATAATGAAATTTTCAAGGAAATCTATTTTTCTGAGAAAAATGCCAAAAATTCAAGGTATTTTTTAAATCGAAAAACTTTTTGTGTCAAAATTGAAAAATAAGATATTCAAACACTTCTGTATTTGAAATAATCTTGGAAAATATATCATAATGCTCTCAGTTACCAATACATACCCAGTAAATACGATAGTAATGAGCGGAAAATAATTTCAAATTGCCTTAATTTCACAGCTTAAATGTACATCATAAAAATGAGTAAACGATATTATGACACCAGATTTGTATTCTGCATGAGAAAAACTCTTTATAATGAAATTTTCAAGGAAATCTATTTTTCTGAGAAAAATGCCAAAAATTCAAGGTAATAGTCCAGGGTATTTTTTAGCTCGAAAAACTTTTTGTTTCAAAATTGAAAAATAAGATATTCAAATATTTCGATACTTGAAATAATCTTGGAAAATATATCATAATGTTCTCTGTTACCAATACATACCCAGTAAATACGATGGAAATGAGCAGAAAATATTTTTAAATTGGCTTAATTTCACAGCTTAAATGTACATCATAAAAACGGGTAAACAGTATTTTGACACCAGATTTGTATTCAGCATGAAAAACACTCTTTTTAATGAAATTTTTAAGGAAATCTATTTTTCTGAGAAAAATGCCAAAAATTCAAGGTAATAGTCCAGGGTATTTTTTAGCTCGAAAATCTTTTTGTTTCAAAATTGAAAAATAAGATATTCAAACACTTCTATACTTGAAATAATCTTGGAAAATATATCATAATGCTCTAAGTTACCAATACATACCCAGTAAATACGATGGAAATGAGCGGAAAATATTTCGAAATTGGCTTAATTTCACAGCTAAAATGTACATCATAAAAAAGAGTAAACGATATTTTGACAACATATTTGTGTTCAGAAAGAAAAACACTTTTTATAATGAAATTTTCAAGGAAATCTATTTTCTGAGAAAAATGCCAAAAATTCAAGGTAATAGTCCAGGGTATTTTTTTAGCTCGAAAACCTTTTTGTTTCAAAATTGAAAAATAAGATATTCAAACACTTCCATACTTGAAATAATCTTGGAAAATATATCATAATGCTCTCAGTTACCAATACATACCCAGTAAATACGATGGAAATGAGCGGAAAATATTTCGAAATTGGCTTAATTTCACAGCTTAAATGTACATCATAAAAACGAGTAAACGATATTTTGACACCAGATTTGTGTTCAGCATGAGAAACACTCTTTATAATGAAATTTTCAAGGAAATCTATTTTTCTGAGAAAAATGCCAAAAATTCAAGGTACTAGTCCAGGGTATTTTTTAGCTCGAAAAACTTTTTGTTTCAAAATTTGAGAAATAAGATATTCAAACATTTCGATACTTGAAATAATCTTGGAAAATATATCATAATGCTCTTATTTACCAATATATACCCAGTAAATACGATGGAAATGAGCGGAAAATACATTTTAATATGCTTAATTTCACAGCTTAAATGTACATCATAAAAACGAGTAAACGATATTTTGACACCAGATTTGTATTCTGCATGAGAAACACTCTTTATAATGAAATTTTCAAGGAAATCTATTTTTCTGAGAAAAATGCCAAAAATTCAAGGTAATAGTCCAGGGTATTTTTTAGCTCGAAAAACTTTTTGTTTCAAAATTGAAAAATAAGATATTCAAACACTTCTATACTTGAAATAATCTTGGAAAATATATCATAATGCTCTCAGTTACCAATACATACCCAGTAAATACGATGGAAATGAGCGGAAAATATTTCGAAATTGGCTTAATTTCACAGCTTAAATGTACATCATAAAAACGAGTAAACGATATTTTGACACCAGATTTGTATTCAGCATGAGAAACACTCTTTTAAATGAAATTTTCAAGGAAATATATTTTTCTGAGAAAAATGCCAAAAATTCAAACACTTCTATACTTGAAATAATCTTGGAAAATATATCATAATGCTCTCAGTTACCAATACATACCCAGTAAATACGATGGAAATGAGCGGAAAATATTTCGAAATTGGCTTAAATTCACAGCTAAAATGTACATCATAAAAACGAGTAAACGATATTTTGACAACAAATTTGTGTTCAGAATGAAAAACACTTTTTATAATGAAATTTTCAAGGAAATCTATTTTTCTGAGAAAAATGCCAAAAATTCAAGGTAATAGTCCAGGGTATATTTTTAGCTCGAAAACCTTTTTGTTT
Source organism: Panulirus ornatus (assembly GCF_036320965.1). Classification (NCBI taxonomy): domain Eukaryota; kingdom Metazoa; phylum Arthropoda; class Malacostraca; order Decapoda; family Palinuridae; genus Panulirus; species Panulirus ornatus. The sequence continues at coordinate 2,815,326 of NC_092273.1, forward strand.
CAAAATTGAAAAATAAGATATTCAAACACTTCTATACTTGAAATAATCTTGGAAAATATATCATAATGCTCTTAGTTACCAATACATACCCAGTAAATACGATGGAAATGAGCGGAAAATATTTCGAAATTGGCTTAATTTCACAGCTAAAATGTACATCATAAAAACGAGTAAACGATATTTTGACACCAGATTTGTGTTCAGCATGAGAAACACTCTTTATAATGGAATTTTCAAGGAAATCTATTTTTCTGAGAAAAATGCCAAAAATTCAAGGTAATAGTCCAGGGTATTTTTTAGCTCGAAAAACTTTTTGTTTCAAAATTGAAAAATAAGATATTCAAACACTTCTATACTTGAAATAATCTTGGAAAATATATCAATGCTCTCAGTTACCAATACATACCCAGTAAATACGATGGAAATGAGCGGAAAATATTTCGAAATTGGCTTAATTTCACAACTTAAATGTACATCATAAAAACGAGTAAACGATATTTTGACACCAGATTTGTATTCTGCATGAGAAACACTCTTTATAATGAAATTTTCAAGGAAATCTATTTTTCTGAGAAAAATGCCAAAAATTCAAGGGTGTTTTTTAGCTCGAAAAACTTTTTGTTTCAAAATTGAAAAATAAGATATTCAAACACTTCTATACTTGAAATAATCTTGGAAAATATATCATAATGCTCTCAGTTACCAATACATACCCAGTAAATACGATGGAAATGAGCGGAAAATACTTTTTAATATGCTTAATTTCACAGCTTAAATGTACATCATAAAAACGGGTAAACAGTATTTTGACACCAGATTTGTATTCAGCATGAGAAACATTCTTTATAATGAAATTTTCAGGGAAATCTATTTTTCTGAGAAAAATGCCAAAAATTCAAGGTAATAGTCCAGGGTATTTTTTAGCTCGAAAAAATTTTTGTTTCAAAATTGAAAAATAAGATACTCAAACACTTCTATATTTGAAATAATCTTGGAAAATATATCATAATGCTCTCAGTTACCAATACATACCCAGTAAATTCGATGGAAATGAGCGGAAAATATTTTTAAATTTCCTTAATTTCACAGCTTAAATGTACATCATAAAAACAAGTAATCGACAATTTGACACCAGATTTGTGTTCAGAATGAGAAACACTCTTTATAATGAAATTTTCAAGGAAATCTATTTTTCTGAGAAAAATGCCAAAAATTCAAGGTAATAGTCCAGGGTATTTTTTAGCTCGAAAAACTTTTTGTTTCAAAATTGAAAAATAAGATATTCAAACACTTCTATACTTGAAATAATCTTGAAAAATATATCATAATGCTCTCAGTTACCAATACATACCCAGTAAATACGATGGAAATGAGCGGAAAATATCTTTAAATTGGCTTAATTTCACAGCTTAAATGTACATCATAAAAACGAGTAAACGCTATTTTGACACCAGATTTGCATTCAGCATGAGAAACACTCTTTATAATGAAATTTTCAAGGAAATCTATCTTTGTGAGGAAAATGCCAAAAATTCAAGGTAATAGTCCAGGGTATTTTTTAACTCCAAAAACTTTTTGATTCAAAATTGAAAAATAAGATATTCAAACACTTCTATACTTGAAATAATCTTGGAAAATATATCATAATGCTCTCAGTTAACAATACATACCCAGTAAATACGATGAAAATGATTGGAAAATATTTCGAAATTGGCTTAATTTCACAGCTTAAATGTACATCATAAAAACGAGTAAACGATATTTTGACACCAGATTTGTATTCAGCATGAGAAACATTCATTATAATGAAATTTTCAAGGAAATCTATTTTTCTGAGAAAAATGCCAAAAATTGAAGGTAACAGTCCAGGGTATTTTTTAACTCCAAAAACTTTTTGATTCAAAATTGAAAAATAAGATATTCAAACACTTCTATACTTGAAATACTCTTGGAAAATATATCATAATGCTCTCAGTTACCAATACATACCCAGTAAATACGATGAAAATGATTGGAAAATATTTCGAAATTGGCTTAATTTCACAACTTAAATGTACATCATAAAAACGAGTAAACGATATTTTGACACCAGATTTGTATTCAGCATGAGAAACACTCATTATAATGAAATTTTCAAGGAAATCTATTTTTCTGAGAAAAATGCCAAAAATTCAAGGTAACAGTCTAGGGTATTTTTTAGCTCGAAAAACCTTTTGTTTTAAAATTGAAAAACAAGATATTCGAACACTTCTGTACTTGAAATAATCTTGAGAAATATATCATAATGCTCTCAGTTACCAATACATACCCAGTAAATACGATGGAAATGAGCGGAAAATATCTTTAAATTGGCTTAATTTCACAGCTTAAATGTACATCATAAAAACGAGTAAACGATATTTTGACACCAGATTTGTATTCTGCATGAGAAACACTCTTTATAATGAAATTTTCAAGGAAATCTATTTCTCTGAAGAAAATGCTAAAAATTTAATATAATAGGTAATTTTTGGCATTTTTTTCAGAAAAATAGATTTCCTTGAAAATTTCATTATAAAAAGTGTTTCTCATGCTGAATACAAATTTGGTGTCAAAATATCGTTTACTCGTTTTTACGACGTTCATTTAAGTTGTAAAATGAAGTCAATCTTAAAATATTTTTTGCTCCTTTGCATCGTATTTACATCGCCTTAACAACCAACCTAATGTATTGATCTTTCAGTAGTTACCATACATCACTTTAACAACCATCCTAATGTAATGATCATATAGGAGTTACCATACATCACTTTAAGAACCAACCTAATGTAATGATCATACAGGAGTTATCATACATCACTTTAAGAACCAACCTAATGTAATGATCATACAGGAGTTACCATACATCGCTTCAACAACCAACCTAATGTATTGATCATACAGCAATTAACTTTAAATAAATCTTCATATATTATCAAGTTTAAGTTAGTGACATTAACTTCATAAATCGTTACGCTTAAATAAATCAATTTCCACACATTAGCAATTTTAAGTTAGTTGATTTAACCTTCATAGATTATCAAGTTTAAGTTAAATTATCCTTCACAGATTATTAACCTTGTTAATTAAATCAACCTTCATAAATAACTGTTCCTGTATTGGTTAAATTCACTTTGATAAACCATTAACACGTACCTTGATCTGTGTACTGTACACAACACTATAATCATATAGCAACACAGGATACGTTGGTCATGAGGGCTATGTTGCGTGTGGTGGAACTCTGGTTATGAGGGCTATGTTGGTCATGTTGCTATGTTGGTCATGTTGGTATGTTGGTTATGAGGGCTATGTTGGTCATGTTGGTATGTTGGTCATGTTGGTATGTTGGTCATGAGGGCTATGTTGGTCATGATGGTATGTTGGTCATGAGGGCTATGTTGGTCATGATGGTATGTTGGTCATGAGGGCTATGTTGGTCATGATGGTATGTTGGTCATGAGGGCTATGTTGGTCATGATGGTATGTTGGTCATGATGGTATGTTGGTCATGAGGGCTATGTTGGTCATGATGGTACAGGCAAGACATCTCAGGCACTCTGGTTATATACAAGACACAAGTCATCACTACAAGTGTCTGCCATTATAATGATAAGTTATAAAAATAACATTAATCTCTGACGAGGTGTTTCAATGAGTCATTAAATCAAAGTGATTAATCACACGACCATTTCAGAAATGAAAAACATATCAAAGATTAATTGTGTCACCAAAAATCTCTCGCCAAAATAAATCTTACCCTGAGACTCCTCTAGTACAGAGACGGAGGTAAACCTCGAGCCACGGAGGTAAACCTCGAGCCACGGAGGTAAACCTCGAGCCACGGAGGTAAACCTCGAGCCACGGAGGTTAACCTCGAGCCACCACGACTGGAGTTCCGTAAATACTTTTACAACTTGGCTCTGAACTTTGCCCTGGACTTGGACAAACTTTATTCTGACACTTAATAAAGTGGCTGGCATTCCCAAGTGGCTGAGCCAGCTACCCACAGTGGACCACTGGAGTGAGACACAGGTTTAAGGATGAGGGGGAAGCTGGAGTGAGGGGTCTGGAGGGACGTGGAGGGGTCTGGAGGGGTACCAGAGGTTTGTGAACAGAAGTGGAGAAGTGCGGAGGGGTGCGGAGTGGTGTGGAGGGGTGTGGAGGTATGTGGAGGAGTGAGAAAGAGTGTGGAAGGTTGTGGAGGGATGTGGAGGGGTGTGGAGGGGTGTGGGGGTATGTGGAGGAGTGAGAAAGAGTGTGGAAGGTTGTGGAGGGATGTGGAGGGGTGTGGAGGGGTGTGGGGGTACGTGGAGGAGTGAGAAAGAGTGTGGAAGGTTGTGGAGGGATGTGGAGGGGTGTGGAGGGGTGTGGGGGTACGTGGAGGAGTGAGAAAGAGTGTGGAAGGTTGTGGAGGGATGTGGAGGGGTGTGGAGGGGTGTAGACGAGGTCACCTGCCAGGAGGAACAGGTCGATCCACCTGACAACATCCTGAATATAAACAAGATCGTCCACGTACGACAGACCCCTATCCTAACTAACCACCGTCGCCAAGGATCAAAGTTATATTCAAGTTATGTAAGACTTTCGTCCCCTCGGGAATGTGGGTTAGCACCTTCTTCGCTCAGATCTAACCACGAAGCAGGTCACCTGGCATGACCTGAGTCCGGCTGAGGTCAGAGGTTTACACAAGAACTGGTTTATATACTTCTCGCCTCCGAGTCTGATGTCGTCAGACATGAGGAGTAACATGACGCAGACATGGTCGACCTCACACTTGATGTTGTCCACGTCTTGATATGGTCGACCTCACACTTGATGTTGTCCACGTCTTGACATGGTCGACCTCACACTTGATGTTGTCCACGTCTTGACATGAGACGAATTTACCTCAGGAGGCGTCACTCACACCCACGGTAGTGTGAGGTCAAATTAGTCAGCGAAGTGACAGTGGAATATTGAGGCCTTGATGACATGCCCCGCTGCCTCTCCCACACTCACTCCCTCTCCCACACTCACTCCCTCTCCCTCACTCACTCCCTTAACCCCACTTGACTCCCACCCTTCCATCTCCCCTGGAGGTCAGGTCGCAACATTTGAGGTGTGTTCGTCTCCAGTCTGCCCGACCCTGAACCACGAAGGTCAAGGTCTTAAAACCTACCAGCTTCAGCATTACTGACGAGAGAGAGAGAGAGAGAGAGAGAGAGAGAGAGAGAGAGAGAGAGAGAGAGAGAGAGAGAGAGAGGTGGGTGGAGAGAGGGGAGGTTAGAATAAAAGCGGGACACAGCCAACATGGACATATAAAGATGCAAATGAATTTTCTGACTTTACGTTGGCCATTTTGAAGGAGCAAGCCAGCCCTGCTCCGCTCCCGGCTCTGCCATTCAAATTTACGACGCAATATCATTTTCTTAATGGAAAAATAACGTCGTGGATAAGTGGGCACACCATCTAGCTTGAGGTTGCCGTGGGTTCGAACCCTGGCGTGGGATGCGGTGCCGTACGTCGAGGGACCATATGTCGTACACGTCACCTCCTGCTGCATTCTGGGTGGGAGGGGAGGGGAGGGGGGGGGGGGAGCTGGACACATGGACACCATCCCCAGTGGGCAGGAGGGGGTGGGTAGGGGTGGGGGGGGGGGAGGTGGACACCACAGAGGGAGGGGCCCTGTGACCTCCGTACCACAGGGCATCTTGACCTGACCTTTCCATTCCTCTTGAATCAAATGGAAATTACTTCAGTCCGTAAACTACTGACGTAAGTACTGGTTAGCCCAGACGACCCAGGTGGGCAGCGGGAGGGTCGTTACGAGGGGGGGGGGGGGCATTATAACGACGCCATATAAGTTAAATATTCATCTTCTGTGTTAAACTTGACGGTGTTACCGGGCTCCCCCGCCAGGGAGGAGTCACGTCTGGTGAAGCTGTATGATCGTCAAGGAACTCCTCGCTCCATGAACGTAGCTGCATGATCTCCATAAAATATAATAATAATAATAATAATAATAATAATAATAATAATAATAATAATAATAATAATAATAATCTGATGGTTCCTGGTTATGACTAATATATATATATATATATATATATATATATATATATATATATATTTTTTTTTTTTTTTTTTTTCTCCAAAAGAAGGAACAGAGGGGGCCAGGTGAGGATATTCCAAAAAAGGCCCAGTCCTCTGTTCCTACGCTACCTCGCTAACGCGGGAAATGGCGAATAGTTAAAAAAAAAAAAAAAATATATATATATATATATATATATATATATATATATATATATATATATATATATATATATATATATATAATAGCCAGGCCGCCTGGTGAATTAGAAGTAGCGTCATGCGTTAGAAAGAATCAAATTCGGTAAACCAATATTAGCGTTGGTTTACCACCATATAAACCACGACTTATTTACATACCAGTGGTTTAACTACCAGTAAACCCCAGCTCATGTAAGCATACACCAATGGTGATTTACTGCCCAGCAAACCACGACTCATGTAAACCCAGCCAACACTGGTTTCCATCCACATCAAGTCAGACTCATGTAAACCCAGGGCCACTGGAGGTTTAGTACCCCGTAAACCAGGCCTTATGTAAACTGCTCCCCTGTTGTACCGTAATAAAACCAACTAAACCACACCATTAAGAGCCTTCCTTCATTAACACAAGAGCCTGGGATATGTTAACCTTGCCCCCCCCCCCCCACCTGACGACACACACACACACACACACACACACACAGAGGCAGGAGACAAAATCAACTCTGCAGTTTGACGTCATCTTGTCTGATCTGTGTCCTGAGTGGTCGTGACGTCACACACTTCCCTGACACTGACAACCAGTGAGGAGGCGGCTCTGAGCCGATGACGTCACCACCCCCCTGACAGCCAATAAGGAGGCGGCTCTGGAAGGCCGCTCCGCCCAGCGTCTCCAAAACGATGGTTAGTTTGTTGGTAACAACTGCTGGAACGACCCTGTACCACCGATTATGGCTGCCCTCGTCTCCTGCCAACAACCACTGTCACGCCATGCCAACATCAGGCTACCAGAGTGGTGTCACTGCCAACATCTGACATAAATGTTGGAGTTGTCTGCTGTGGGTCTGATGTAACCCGCGCCATCTTGCCATTAGACAAGACAGGTCAGGTCAGGTCAGGTCAGGTCAGGAGGAGCCAGTGGTGAGGGTGGGGGGTGTCCATGATGTAGCAGGATCCGGCGTTGCAGAGGCTGTCTACTTCCATGCCATGGATCAGCAGGAACATGTCCATACATCATGACACAAGGATGAACGAGGCGAGAGACGCCATGATGACCACGTGGTCTGCAGCGACTGGTGACCACGTGCAGCTGGATACCACTGGGTGAACCTTCCACCAGCCACGGTGGCACCGTACCCCGTGCGGCGCAACACTAACTCTTGCAACACAGAGATAAACAGGATGAGGTTAGCCACCTGTGGGCCAGGCTGGAGCACGTGACCCCTGGGTCAGCTGTGGGGTGGGTGTGGGTGGGGGCAGACTGCCCACAACGTAATAAGTGGGCAGGTGTAGCTCAGGTGATGCAGGGGGGAGCACAGACCACGTGTTCACGATTACCGAGATTGCTAGAAAAAGAAAAAAGGTTTTGTGAACGTGGTTACATGGACCCTCTCTCTCTCTCTCTCTCTCTCTCTCTCTCTCTCTCTCTCTCTCTCTCTCTCTCTCTCCCTCTCCCTCTCTCACAGGTTTACCGGGCTCCGCCTTCAAGAGGCAACACTGAGAGTGAAATGTCTATCTCACTGTGGCGTACGTACTGTCTTATTCCAAAAGAATCCCCATTGCCCTGCTACTGACAGTAGCGCAGCCTTAAAAAATAGGTCCTGGGTTACACTATGACTCATTCATAGTCACTGATCATTGCATAATCTGAGATGAATGAATAAGTATATATATATATATATATATATATATATATATATATATATATATATATATATATATATATATATATATATATATATATATATATATCTATCTATCTATCTATCTATCTATATATATATATATATATATATATATATATATATATATATATATATATATACAGAGAACAGTCTGTGAAGAAATATTGCTTGAGTTGTGTGAAACATATAAAGTCGTTATACCAGTTTATTGGTTATAAATCTAAGTTTGAGACAGGATGAGAGCAAGTGTTTCCTCTCTCAATACACTTTACCAGTTTACGAGCAGATCCACTCACTCTCCCGGACGTTCACACATCCACTCTCTCTCTCCCGGACGTTCACACATCCACTCACTCTCTCCCGGACGTTCACACATCCACTCACTCTCTCCCGGACGTTCACACATCCACTCTCTCTCTCCCGGACGTTCACACATCCACTCTCTCTCTCTCTCCCGGACGTTCACACATCCACTCTCTCTCTCTCCCGGCGTTCACACATCCACTCTCTCTCTCTCTCCCGGCGTTCACACATCCACTCACTCTCTCCCAGACGTTCACACATCCACTCTCTCTCTCTCCCGGCGTTCACACATCCACTCACTCTCTCCCAGACGTTCACACATCCACTCTCTCTCTCTCCCGGCGTTCACACATCCACTCACTCTCTCCCGGCGTTCACACATCCACTCTCTCTCTCTCCCGGACGTTCACACATCCACTCTCTCTCCCGGACGTTCACACATCCACTCTCTCTCTCCCGGACGTTCACTAGGATGCATTTATTCATGGACTTACCATGTGAGTCTACATGAAACGCGTCCTTCTCAAGATAATGGTTCACTGCCAGGATATCCTGCTATTCTTCCTACACTGGCTAATTCCTTCACAGCTCAGTGTACCCAGACAGTGTACCTTGACAGTGTACCTTGACAGTGTAACCAGACAGTGTACCCAGACAGTGTACCTTGCCAGTGTACCTTGACAGTGTACCCAGACAGTGTACCTGGCCAGTGTACCTTGACAGTGTACCTTGAGAGTGTACCTTGACGGTGTACCTTGACAGTGTACCTTGACAGTGTACCTTGACGGTGTACCTTGACAGTGTACCTTGACAGTGTACCACATCTGACGTCTCGGTGCTGGCCTTCTCGGTGGCCACATCTATAGCAGTCAGATGGCCACACAATCACGTGGCCACACCATCAACAAACAGGTGGCCACACTATTAAGAAACTGGTGGCCACACTATTAACAAACAGGTGGCCACACCATTAACAAATATGTGGCCACACTATTAACAAACAGGTGGCCACACCATTACCTATCAGCTGGCCACATCACTGACAGCCAGGTGGCACCAGGTGTGAAGCAGAGCCGCCAGGTCACCAGGTCAGAGGCAGTGCAACACAGGTCATCAGGTCAGAGGCAGTGCTACACAGGTCATCAGGTCAGAGGCAGTGCCACACAGGTCACCAGGTCAGAGGCAGTGCCACACAGGTCAACAGGTCAGAGGTAGTGCCACATAGGTCATCAGGTCAGAGGCAGTGCCACACAGGTCACCAGGTGAGAGGCAGTGCCACACAGGTCACCAGGTCAGAGGCAGTGCCACACAGGTCACCAGGTGAGAGGCAGTGCCACACAGGTCACCAGGTCAGAGGCAGTGCCACACAGGTCACCAGGTCAGAGGCAGTGCCACACAGGTCACTAGGTCAGAGGCAGTGCCACATAGGTCATCAGGTCAGAGGCAGTGCCACATAGGTCATCAGGTCAGAGGCAGTGCCACACAGGTCACCAGGTCAGAGGCAGTGCCACACAGGTCACCAGGTCAGAGGCAGTGCCACACAGGTCACCAGGTCAGAGGCAGTGCCACACAGGTCACCAGGTCAGAGGCAGTGCCAGAGATAAGGTTTCCTGAGCCATGAAGTAAGGACTCCACACACTATGGTTCAATATGCTGAGAGATGAAGGCTTAACGGAATGAGGACCTGAACCCAAGGGAAGTGTAGCTGAGGAAGGAGCTAAAGGTTCAGGGAAGTGTAGCTGAGAAAGAAGCTAAAGGTTCAGGGAAGTGTAGCTGAGGAAGAAGCTAAAGGTTCAGGGAAGTATAGCTGAGGGAGGAGCTAAAGGTTCAGGGAAGTGTAGCTGAGGAAGAAGCTAAAGGTTAAGGGAAGCGTAGCTGAGGGAGGAGCTAAAGGTTCAGGGAAGTGTAGCTGAGGGAGGAGCTACGAGGCAGCTCTGGCATCCTGAAGGTCTGGACACATAGATCAGGGTTAAGTTCCTGCACTAAAAGGCTGGCAAGTTAGGTTAAGTTTAAGATGGGAACCGTTCACGGCAAGTGTATTATGTCCTCTGAGGGAGGAGGGGGGGGGGGGTGATGGCAGGCGAGTGATGGCAGGCGGGTGGTGGCAGGCGGGTGATGGCAGGCGAGTGATGGCAGGCGGGTGATGGCAGGCGGGTGATGGCAGGCGGGTGATGGCAGACGGGTGATGGCAGGCGAGTGATGGCAGACGGGTGATGGCAGACGGGTGATGGCAGGCAAGTGATGGCAGACTGATATTTCTCTGTCTCATGTTTCTTTCTTTCATTCTCTGTTCATTCTTTGTTCATTTCTTTCATTCTCTGTTCATTCTTTGTTCTCATCTATTTCCATATTCGAATATATTATCGTAAATCAAAATCAATGTTCTATCTCTTCTGACTTACTTTAGAAAATACTTAAACTTTTCTTCGAGCGATGGAAACTACAATTAGTTTCACTTATAGAAGTACAACATGTTGTTGTTATAGTTACAGATATATTTGCAAACTAAATAAAAAAGGTTATTAGACTTATTTAGTATGATAAGCTGGTTATCTTAATATGTTAATTATCTGTTAAAAACGTGATGGAAAGTTAATCTTAACTTTTATTTTGTAACACTTGGATCCATTTTGACCTCTTCACAATCCATCAAGTTGTTACATCTTCAAGTTATTAATAAAACGTTCACCAGTCATGCAAGGTTGGGGTCAAAGATCAATTTTGCCCCACTACCCTTGTGAACACCTGATGACCTGAGCTTACAGGTCAGGTCAAGGTCAACCCTGATATCGTACAATGTCAGTATCAGACAAAGAAGGTCAGAGGTCAGGTCAAGGTCAACCCTGATTTCGTACGTCATCATCTGACAAACAAGGTCTGAGGTCAGGTCAAGGTCAACTTAAGTTTCGTGTGACGTCAGTAATTAAAGACCAAAGGTCAGAAGTGAGGTCAAGAAAGTCCAGCTTGGTTTCCTGTGACCTAACCAACAGGTGGCATCAGGTCACAGGGATGAAGGTCAGCCAGGTCGTGACCCTTTATCTCAACAGGTCAGCAGAGATAACAGTAGGTGCAGGACTGGGGCAGCTACCAGTGTGAGGCTGCATGAGGGAATCATGAGGAAGGTGGAGGAAACGTTGCTAATGAGAAAAATGAGGAAGTGAAGATGAGGAACAGCGGGTGTGTGTGTGTGTGTGTGTGTGTGTGTGTGTGAGAGGGGAGGGGGGAAGAGGGCTGCCCCTGCATTAATTACTTCCCTCATTATCCTCAGTTATCCAGAACTTAATTACTAATTATAAATGACCAATGAGGAATCTTGATTTAACTCCTGACTTGACGGCCATGATAAGCAACTCGTTCTAACATGATACTAACTTATTCTAACATGATACTAACTTATTCTAACATGATGCTAACTTATTCTAACATGATACTAACTTATTCTAACATGATGCTAACTTATTCTAACATGATACTAACTTATTCTAACATGATGCTAACTTATTCTAACATGATACTAACTTATTCTAACATGATACTAACTTATTCTAACATGATACTAACTTATTCTAACATGATGCTAACTTATTCTAACATGATACTAACTTATTATAATCTAACATGATGCTAACTTATTCTAACATAATGTTAACTTATCCTAACTTAATATGACACTAACTCAATCTGATAATTAGTTCTCATTAGAATCAGGATGATTATGGCTGGACAATGTTTAATTAATTAAGGGATAAAACTGATGAGCATTATAGAAAATTCTAATTCTTAATCCACTGTCTATCAACGTCCATAGTAATCTATTTACGTGTTTATCATTGATGATACTAATGTGACTTATTGAACAGATATATATATAGTATAGGAATGACACACACACACACACACACACACACACACACACACACACACACACACACACACACACACACACACACACACACACACACACACACACACACACACACACACACACACACACACACACACAGATCTGCTCTTAAAGCTGCTAACCACAGATGGTCCGCCACACTGCCTACTGCACCAACTGTGGTGGTAATAGTGACGGTGGAAGGTGATGGTGTGGTGATAGTGATGGGACAGCGACGATGGTGAAGGTATTGATGAAGATAGTGATGGTGACAGGAGAGTGAAGATGTTATCATAGTGACAGGTTAGTACAGTGGTGATGGTGACCGTGACGGGATAGTGATGGTGATGAAGAAAGTGATAGTGATGCAGTAGTGAAGGTGTTATGATAGTGATGCCTTCTAGAAGCGGTGATGGGGGATCTTTTTGAGGTTGACTGTGAGTGATGGTGTAAGAGAAACTTATGGTGATGGTGACAGCGAGACAGTGCTGGGTGGTTGCAGCAGCAGACACCATCATCATCACTATCCCTGGAGGACCCCGCTACACTCAGGTAAGGAGCTTTTCCCATCTACACTTTCCTACAAAATTTCCAGAGCAGTATACTGCCTGGTGGCCGTTGAGCCGGAGGGAGCGGTGGGTGCCTTCTACTGTACCCTCCTGCTTCTACTACAAATACGATTATGACCTCAGGACATAACCTCCCCAACCATGACACTTCCTCCCCTCCCCTCTATGCTCCCCCTCTCCCCCATCACTGATCCGCAGGAGGCAGTAATGGGGCAGCTCAGCTTCGGTGACACAGACTCACAAAAGCCAGAAAATGGGAAAAGGATTTTGTATCATCCAATAAAAGCCTCCCCCTTACAACCCCCCCCCCCCCCTCTGCCCCCATCTACCCACCTAAAATCCCCACCAGAGGAGGGAGGGAGGGGAGG
>NC_092273.1:2833424-2855924 GCF_036320965.1 Panulirus ornatus
GTTATCTTCTTTCCTTACACTGCTACACTCTAGAATTCTTTACTCTCTCGTATCTGTTCAAATATTTACAATCTGCCTCTTTTCAAAGGCAAGCATTCCGCTTCTCAAAAACATTTTGATTATTCGTTTTTCAAAATTTCTTATTCCCTCTTCTCTTTCAAGGCCTAACCTTGAGTAAGGCTTTCACCCTTAACTGGAGACTTAGTTACGTACACATTGCCCTCACCACCGTGTGCAAGGGACGACCAGCCAGACTGAACAACCCCACATGTTAATCTTAACTTGTGAGGAAATTCTTATTCTCGAGACATTAATACATGACATGATGAATCAGATTATATATTTCTCCAGAAGTTTTAATATTAAAGCTTCACTTTGGGCAAGACAGTTTTGCTGCAGCTATAATCCAGAGTGTGCAGCAAGATGGTTACGTCAGCAGCTACACAACTCCAAAATAGATTAAATGTACCCAGACCAGCTTTCTGTTAACTTTACCGTATATTAACGGTACTTTCTGAAAGTCCGTGGTCGATGAGATAGATTGGATGGCTTTAACATGTGTTACTTGAGCTTAATATTGCCTGAGCCCAATAGCTGACTCGTCTCAGCTCCCCTGCTGAGCTCAGTAATGTGTCCATCGACCTCTGAGCTCACATAGCTGTGTGTGTGTGTGTGTGTGTGTGTGTGTGTGTGTGTGTGTGTGTGTGTGGTGTGTGCGTGTGTGTGTGTGTGTGTGTGTCACGTCTAAACTGACCCCGTGACCCAGCAGTTTGCCGTGACCTCAGATGACCGGTTCATGAGAGCGACCACCCCACACAACGAACCCCCGCACCTTCAGCAGAGGGAGATGGCAAGGCGGGTTCACACCTGCTCACAACCCAATAGATGATCATCTGTATCTATCGGCCAAGTTGTCACAACTTTAATAAACAGATGACACCTACGTCAGGTCAGGCAGGTAGCAGCGACGACAGGTCGTGGCAGGTCACAGCGACAGGTCAGGCAGGTAGTAGCGACGACAGGTCGTGGCAGGTCACAGCGACAGGTCAGGCAGGTAGTAGCGACGACAGGTCGTGGCAGGTCACAGCGACAGGTCAGGCAGGTAGCAGCGACGACAGGTCGTGGCAGGTCACATCTACGTCAGGTCAAGAGGTAGGAGCGTCCTAGCTACGCTCGCTCAGCCGTGCCCTTATCGCTGAAGTTATAATAGAAAGGTCTGCTAGGTGCTGAGCCCGGGTGCCTCCTGGCCCAGGCTCCGCTAGGGAGATGCTAGGTGCTGAGCCCGGGTGCCTCCTGGCCCAGGCTCCGCTAGGGAGATGCTAGGTGCTGAGCCCGGGTGCCTCCTGGCCCAGGCTCCGCTAGGGAGACGCTAGGTGCTGAGCCCGGGTGCCTCCTGGCCCAGGCTCCGCTAGGGAGATGCAAAGCCTAGCCTACCCTAGCAAGGGCTATGAAGATCAGGGAAAATGAGCGTTACAGCAACGCTGCACATCGGCTCGTAAACAGTGGTCTACCCACTTATACGTGACTCCACACCAGATACTCGCCCGGATCTTCACAACCCTTACTACTATAACCTTATTTAATATTGTAAGACACACTCACACACACACACACACACACACACACACACACACACACACACACACACACACACACTACCACATCATACGGTTTCCAAAAGCAATTTGCATCGCGTGGCCAAAGTAATACTTTCTATTTCCGAAGATGGTTAACGAGGGTGATTCGTTTTGTGAGAGGAGGGCGTGAGGGTGGGTGAGAGTCGTGTGTGAGAGGTTGTGAGAGTTATGGGTGGGAGGTGGTTGGACTGTGGCAATGATGTGTCGCCATCTGGGTGATAAATCCGTGTGAGGCTGTGAGGTGATAAAGTGAGAGGTGGTGAGAGTGTTAAGTGAGAGGCAACGGTCGTGGTATGTGAGAGCTGGTGAGAGGGGTTAAGGGAGATGCAGTGAGAGTGACCTCGTGTGGATAAAACAAACTACAATAAAACTTTAAAGGTCAAAATCACACAGAAACCCGGCCTGCCAGTGGCCCTTGTGATCCAGAGAGCACCCAGACAAAGCAAGAGGAATGTGCACTAAAGAAAACGGAGGAAGGGGGAGACGGAGGTGTGATAAGAGACCATGATAAACGGAAGGGAAGGAAGAGGGAGAAGGTGAGAGTAGAATGAAGAGCACACAACACATCTCTCGGGTGACATGATCTGTTCCATCCCATCCCATGACTTGCTTTCCTTAACCCATACACTACCAGTGTGAGACCCTCTCCCACACTCTGTCCCATCTCCCACACCAGACACGTCTCGACCCTCTCCCATCCTCTCTCACGTCTGAACACGAGACAGAACAGGACGGCAGCAGCTCGGGGGGGGGGGGGGTTGACCACAGTGCAGCCCTGGGTGATCATCATGGTCATGACGTACGTACGTACGTACACAAGGAACGCGTCTGGCTTGGCCATGTGTGTGTCATCTTCATATGTAAGTACACCTCAACTCCAGTGTCTTACTTTCCACTACATTAGTTAGTAAGTGTGTTGACACATCCTTATCATACTCTTATGTGTCTTAACTACAAACAAATATAATCGAAAATATATCCAAATATGTTTACGTTCATGTATGTGAACATACATATGAAGCAAGACATATTACAGACCTATCATACCCTCCTGTATTATCACCAGATCTATCATACCCTCCTGTATCATCACCAGATCTATCATACCCTCCTGTATCATCACCAGGTCTATCATACCCTACTGTATTATCACCAGGTCTATCATACCCTACTGTATTATCACATGATCTATCATACCCTACTGCATTATCACATGATCTATCATACCCTACTGTATTATCACATGATCTATCATACCCTCCTGTATTATCACCAGGTCCATCATACCCTACTGTATTATCACCAGGTCTATCATACCCTACTGTATTATCACATGATCTATCATACCCTACTGCATTATCACATGATCTATCATACCCTACTGCATTATCACATGATCTATCATACCCTCCTGTATTATCACATGATCTATCATACCCTCCTGTATTATCACCAGGTCTATCATACCCTCCTGTATTATCACCAGGTCTATCATACCCTCCTGTATTATCACCAGGTCCATCATACCCTCCTGTATTATCACCAGGTCCATCATACCCTACTGTATTATCACCAGGTCTATCATACCCTACTGTATTATCACATGATCTATCATACCCTCCTGTATTATCACCAGGTCCATCATACCCTACTGTATTATCACCAGGTCCATCATACCCTACTGTATTATCACCAGGTCTATCATACCCTACTGTATTATCACATGATCTATCATACCCTCCTGTATTATCACCAGGTCTATCAT
The DNA here is from genome assembly GCF_036320965.1 of Panulirus ornatus. Taxonomy (NCBI): domain Eukaryota; kingdom Metazoa; phylum Arthropoda; class Malacostraca; order Decapoda; family Palinuridae; genus Panulirus; species Panulirus ornatus. The sequence goes on from NC_092273.1 coordinate 2,836,827, forward strand.
ACCCTCCTGTATTATCACCAGGTCTATCATACCCTCCTGTATTATCACCAGATCTATCATACCCTCCTGTATTATCACCAGGTCTATCATACCCTCCTGTATTATCACCAGGTCTATCATAACCTCCTGTATTATCACCAGATCTATCATACCCTCCTGTATTATCACCAGGTCTATCATACCCTCCTGTATTATCACCAGATCTATCATACCCTCCTGTATTATCACCAGGTCTATCATACCCTCCTGTATTATCACCAGATCTATCATACCCTCCTGTATTATCACCAGGTCTATCATACCCTCCTGTATCATCACCAGATCTATCATACCCTCCTGTATTATCACCAGGTCTATCATACCCTCCTGTATCATCACCAGATCTATCATACCCTCCTGTATCATCACCAGGTCTATCATACCCTACTGTATTATCACCAGATCTATCATACCCTACTGTATTATCACATGATCTATCATACCCTCCTGTATTATCACCAGGTCTATCATACCCTCCTGTATTATCACCAGATCTATCATACCCTCCTGTATTATCACCAGGTCTATCATACCCTCCTGTATTATCACCAGATCTATCATACCCTCCTGTATTATCACCAGGTCTATCATACCCTCCTGTATCATCACCAGATCTATCATACCCTCCTGTATTATCACCAGATCTATCATACCCTCCTGTATCATCACCAGATCTATCATACCCTCCTGTATCATCACCAGGTCTATCATACCCTACTGTATTATCACCAGGTCTATCATACCCTACTGTATTATCACATGATCTATCATACCCTACTGTATTATCACATGATCTATCATACCCTCCTGTATTATCACCAGGTCTATCATCCCCTCCTGTATTATCACCAGGTCTATCATACCCTCCTGTATTATCACCAGGTCTATCATACCCTCCTGTATTATCACCAGATCTATCATACCCTCCTGTATCAACACAAGCTGCATGATGTTTACTTCAGTCTACATACAACAATGTAATGTTCTGAGAACCAGAGTAAGAATGAAATTTTCTTTCCAAGAATTATACTCTGACTAATCTCTCAGCTTTTAAATGACTACCATGAAGTAATATATATATATATATATATATATATATATATATATATATATATATATATATATATATATATATATATATATAGTTTTGAACCAGTTCTGTTGAAGAGTAAGGCTCATGTGGTGTTCATCAGTTTCTTACCTCCCACGAAGTGAAGGTTCAACATTGTAAACTACATTGGAATGTGAATTTACCACAGGAGAGAGAGAGAGAGAGAGAGAGAGAGAGAGAGAGAGAGAGAGAGAGAGAGAGAGAGAGAGAGAGAGAGAAGGTTAATTTCCATGACGTAATTATTGGTCTGGTCTGGAGTAATATGTTAAAAGCGTGGAGACCACCTCAGACAGGGTCTGGCCTGCTAAATGGTTCGTCTCCAGCTTAACACGACTGGAACCACGGCTGGAACCATGGCTGGAACCACGGCTGGAACCACGGCTGGAACCATGGCTGGAACCATGGCTGGAACCATGGCTGGAACCACGGCTGGAACCACGGCTGGAACCACGGCTGGAACCACGGCTGGAACCATGGCTGGAACCACGGCTGGAACCACGGCTGGAACCATGGCTGGAACCATGGCTGGAACCATGGCTGGAACCACGGCTGGAACCACGGCTGGAACCACGGCTGGAACCATGGCTGGAACCACGGCTGGAACCACGGCTGGAACCATGGCTGGAACCACGGCTGGAACCACGGCTGGTACCACGGCTGGAACCATGGCTGGAACCATGGCTGGAACCATGGCTGGAACCACGGCTGGAACCATGGCTGGAACCACAGCTGGAACCATGGCTGGAACCATGGCTGGAACCACGGCTGGAACCACGGCTGGTACCACGGCTGGAACCATGGCTAGAACCATGGCTAGAACCATGGCTGGAACCATGGCTGGAATCACGGCTGGAACCATGGCTGGAACCACAGCTGGAACCATGGCTGGAACCACGGCTGGAACCACGGCTGGAACCACGGCTGGTACCACGGCTGGAACCATGGCTGGAACCATGGCTGGAACCACGGCTGGAACCACGGCTGGACCCATGGCTGGAACCATGGCTGGAACCACGGCTGGAACCACGGCTGGAACCATGGCTGGAACCCGTGAACACGACGGTACGACCCTTGAACACGACGGTGCGACCCTTGAACACGACGGTACGACCCTTGAACACGACGATACGACCCTCGGGTGCGACAGGGTGAAGCCAGGCCATCATATTTGTCGTTCGTACCGTTGTGCTCCAGGGTCGTACCGTTGTGCTCCAGGGTCGTACCGTTGTGCTCCAGGGTCGTACCGTTGTGCTCAAGGGTCGTACCGTTGTGCTCCAGGGTCGTACCATCACGCTGAATGGTTTACTGTGTGGGAGGTCCGTAGTTTACCATGGGAGAGGCTGATGGTTTACTGTGGGAGGACAAATGTTCTGTTCATCTTTAATGTGAGCCTGGAATGCAGGTCGTACCTGTAACATGGGAGCCACAGTACACGAGGTTTGCTTTAACAAGGATTCACAATACAGTCATTCACTATAACGAGGTACACTGGACAGTCGTTCACTATAACAAGGTACATTGGGCAGTCGTTCACTATAACAAGGGTTCGTCATGCAGGCTTCACCTACAACATGTTTTCAATAAGCAATGTTGTAAATACATCATGTACAACTTCTACAATAACAACAGACGGTAAAGATGAAATACAGTGCAAATACAGTAGTCCTACACTCGTAATACAGTAGTCATGCGCTCGTAATACAGTAGTCATGCACTCGTAATACAGTAGTCATGCACTCGTAATACAGTAGTCATGCACTCGTAATACAGTAGTCATGCACTCGTAATACAGTAGTCATGCGCTCGTAATACAGTAGTCATGCACTCGTAATACAGTAGTCATGCACTCGTAATACAGTAGTCATGCACTCGTAATACAGTAGTCATGCACTCGTAATACAGTAGTCATGCACTCGTAATACAGTAGTCATGCGCTCGTAATACAGTAGTCATGCACTCGTAATACAGTAGTCCTACACTCGTAATACAGTAGTCATGCACTCGTAATACAGTAGTCATGCACTCGTAATACAGTAGTCATGCACTCGTAATACAGTAGTCATGCACTCGTAATACAGTAGTCATGCACTCGTAATACAGTAGTCATGCGCTCGTAATACGGTAGTCATGCACTCGTAATACAGTAGTCATGCACTCGTAATACAGTAGTCATGCACTCGTAATACAGTAGTCATGCACTCGTAATACAGTAGTCATGCACTCGTAATACAGTAGTCATGCACTCGTAATACAGTAGTCATGCACTCGTAATACAGTAGTCATGCGCTCGTAATACAGTAGTCATGCACTCGTAATACAGTAGTCATGCACTCGTAATACAGTAGTCATGCACTCGTAATACAGTAGTCATGCATTCGTAATACAGTAGTCATGCACTCGTAATACAGTAGTCATGCACTCGTAATACAGTAGTCATGCACATCTGGTTCACTATATGTCTTCACGACCCACCAGGACGACAGTACAACTCCTGGGTTGACCTTTGACCTGACCCACGACCACTGTACCTAGGACCATTATACCTAGGACCTGTACCCAGGTGCAGTGTACCCAGGGCCAGTGTACCCAGGTGCAGTGTACCCAGGGCCAGTGTACCCAGGTGCAGTGTACCCAGGGCCAGTGTACCCAGGTGCAGTGTACCCAGGTCCAGTGTACCCAGGTCCAATGTACCCAGGTCCAATGTACCCAGGTCCAGTGTACCCAGGTCCAGTGTACCCAGGTCCAATGTACCCAGGTCCAGTGTACCCAGGTCCAATGTACCCAGGTCCAGTGTACCCAGGTCCAGTGTACCCAGGTGCAGTGTACCCAGGGCCAGTGTACCCAGGTGCAGTGTACCCAGGGCCAGTGTACCCAGGTGCAGTGTACCCAGGTCCAGTGTACCCAGGTCCAATGTACCCAGGTCCAATGTACCCAGGTCCAGTGTACCCAGGTCCAGTGTACCCAGGTCCAATGTACCCAGGTCCAGTGTACCCAGGTCCAATGTACCCAGGTCCAGTGTACCCAGGTCCAGTGTACCCAGGTCCAGTGTACCCAGGTCCAGTGTACCCAGGTGCAGTGTACCCAGGTCCAGTGTACCCAGGTCCAATGTACCCAGGTCCAGTGTACCCAGGTCCAATGTACCCAGGTCCAGTGTACCCAGGTGCAGTGTACCCAGGTGCAGTGTACCCAGGTCCAATGTACCCAGGTGCAGTGTACCCAGGTCCAATGTACCCAGGTCCAGTGTACCCAGGTCCAGTGTACCCAGGTCCAGTGTACCCAGGTCCAATGTACCCAGGTCCAGTGTACCCAGGTCCAGTGTACCCAGGTGCAGTGTACCCAGGTGCAGTGTACCCAGGTCCAATGTACCCAGGTCCAATGTACCCAGGTCCAGTGTACCCAGGTGCAGTGTACCCAGGTCCAATGTACCCAGGTCCAGTGTACCCAGGTGCAGTATACCCAGGTCCAGTGTACCCAGGTCCAATGTACCCAGGTCCAGTGTACCCAGGTCCAGTGTACCCAGGTCCAGTGTACCCAGGTCCAATGTACCCAGGTCCAGTGTACCCAGGTCCAGTGTACCCAGGTCCAGTGTACCCAGGTCCAATGTACCCAGGTCCAATGTACCCAGGTCCAATGTACCCAGGTCCAGTGTACCCAGGTCCAATGTACCCAGGTCCAATGTACCCAGGTCCAATGTACCAGGTCCAGTGTACCCAGGTCCAGTGTACCCAGGTCCAGTGTACCCAGGTCCAATGTACCCAGGTGCAGTGTACCCAGGTCCAATGTACCCAGGTCCAGTGTACCCAGGTGCAGTATACCCAGGTCCAGTGTACCCAGGTCCAATGTACCCAGGTCCAGTGTACCCAGGTCCAGTGTACCCAGGTCCAGTGTACCCAGGTCCAGTGTACCCAGGTCCAGTGTAATAAGAGCGTTACGAGTGTAAACCAGAGCAGCTACAGTGACGCACAGTACTGACGTCACGTTCTGTCGTCACTACCACCAGCATGATCACGTGACGCTACCAGCCAACCAGCCAGCCAGCCAGCCACCCAGCCAGCCAGCCAACCAGCCAGCCAACCAGCCAGCCAACGAGCCAGCCAACCAGGATCTGTGCTGCTCTGGAGGCACAGAGAGAGAGAGAGAGAGAGAGAGAGAGAGAGAGAGAGAGAGAGAGAGAGAGAGAGAGAGAGAGAGAGAGAGAGAGAGAGAGGTTCGTTCTCCGTTTATATTTCTTGTCGTCTGTGTTCCAGTCTCTTTCATTCATTTTCGTGTCGTAATGAGACTTGGGAGAGATAATACTCTCACGAGATGTCTCGCGGGTCTCGCCCTGCCCTCACGACACCCGGGGGGGGGGGGGGTCACACACACACACACACACACACACACACACACACACACACCAGGCCAGGCCAGGCCAGGCCAGGCCAGGCCAGGCCAGGCCAGGGGCTCACAACATACACAAGATGGAGTGTGGCTAATGTTGGAGGCTGGTGTTGGAGTGTGGCCAATGTTGGAGGCTGGTGTTGGAGTGTGGCCCGTGTTGGAGGCAGGTGGTGGAGAGCGGCCCGTGTTGGAGGCAGGTGGTGGAGACAGACTGAGCTGCTGGTGAAGACAGGTGGGGGAACCACATTAGATTTTCTAATTGAACAGTGAGATGACTCAGTACAGAGAATGCGTCACGTTTACAGCAGGTGGGTCGTGGGTTTGGTGGGGGAACGTTCATCGGCAGGTGGGCCTCAGAGAACGTTTACTGACGGCTGGGAGTGGGAAACGTTTACTGACGCCTGTGGGGGGGGGGGAGGGAACGTTTACGAGGGTTGGACGAGTTAACTGGAGCGACCAACTGGATACAGAGGACAGCCATACCTGCAGGGGAACGAGAGACCGGATTAATGGACCAGACAGACAGCGGCGGGGACGTGGCCAGGGGAACCACACACCACCACACACCCACACTGGCTGGTCATGGCTGGGGCAACACCACACACCCACACTGGCTGGTCATGGCTGGGGCAACACCACACACCCACACTGGCTGGTCATGGCTGGGGCAACACCACACACCCACACTGGCTGGTCATGGCTGGGGCAACACCACACACCACCACACAGCAACAGTGGCTGGTCATGGCTGGGGTAACAGCACACACCCACAGTGGCTGTGTGGCTGGTCATGGCTGGGGCAACACCACACACCCACACTGGCTGGTCATGGCTGGGGCAACACCACACAGCCACAGTGGCTGTGTGGTGGTGTGTGGTGTTACCCCAGCCATGACCACCACACACCCACAGTGGCTGTGTGGCTGGTCATGGCTGGGTTAACAGCACACAGCCACAGCCACCACAGGAACGCTGCCATCCACTCATGTTTCAACATTCCTGTTCCACAAATCCCTCAACCTCGCCCAAGTCCCAGGAGTTTCCACACGTCCACAATCCCATGTTCCACATCCCAAATATATAAAACTTCCTTAATCCCAGAGCCAATATTTTATTACCGTTGAGGTCAAATATAACTAAACTATTTCACATCGTCCCAATGTACAAGTTCTCCATCCTTACATGACTCACTGTTTCTATAACCTTCCATATCACAACAACATCACAACTCCTCCACATCACAACCTCACCTCTTCACCACATCATAACCCTCATCACATAACAACTCCACCACATCATAACCCCCTCACATCACAACCCCATCGCTTCACAACTCCACCGCATCATAACCCCATCGCTTCACAACTCCATCACATCACAACCCCACCACATAACATTCCCAGTGTCTTATAACCTGCGACACACACACACACACACACACATGGTCTCTGGACCTTACCCATGTGATAACATTAAAACCCCCTCACCTTCAGACCCAGTCATAAGGGTCTTCAACCTCAATCAATCCACCATCAATTACTCCCTCTATCCCTCTCACGCCACCCTCAACCTCCATCAATTACTCCCTCCAGCCTCCACCATCAATTACCTCCTCCATCACGTGATGAAGTACCTGATAAATCCGATGAGGGATCATACATCAGGGAAATCCTTTCATTTAACTCCAATGTTTCCCGAGGTAAATCCCTTCCCTTTCCAAGGGATTTCCAGGATTAACTTGCCCCACGCTGATAGAGGCATTTGTCCAGCCCCCCAGACGTCTCCTCCATCCCTAATCCCCAGCAAATCCCTCAGATAACTCGTGTAGATCATCTCATGTCCTTCCATGAAGATCCTGGAAATCAACCATTTCTTGGCGTCCAGCGAGGCGTCTGTCTGCCCCGCGGACCACCGCCTCCACTCCTCTAATCCTCCATCAGATCCTGCAGGATTAATCCCCAGATCTTCTCCATCCTTGCCATATATTGATCTTAATCCTACAGGCCAGGAGGGACGACCTGACCTGGCGAAGTAAGGTCATCATGGGTCGACGACGGTCCAGGACCTGCACAGGTGGTGTTGACGGACGAGGACAGGTGGTGTGGAGGGACGAGGACCTGCACAGGTGGTGTTGACGGACGTGGACAGGTGGTATGGAGGGACGAGGACCTGCACAGGTGGTGTTGACGGACGAGGACGAGGACAGGTGGTGTGGAGGGACGAGGACCTGCACAGGTGGTGTTGACGGACGTGGACAGGTGGTGTGGAGGGACGAGGACCTGCACAGGTGGTGTTGACGGACGTGGACAGGTGGTGTGGAGGAACGAGGACCTGCACAGGTGGTGTTGACGGACGTGGACAGGTGGTGTGGAGGGACGACCTGCACGTCTTGGTGGGAGTCGTCACGACAATCGTCTGAAATACGACTTCATTCCCGTCATCCAGAGCGAGTGTAGGTGGGAGGGGGGGAGGGGACAACAGCTGGTGCAGGGGGGGGGGGGCACAGGAGAGGTGTGGGGCAGGGGTGACAAGTCCTGTGGGGTAGTGTGGGGGTCCCCTTCCCTCCCTTACTAACCATTCGAGGTGGGGTGTGTGGGGTGGGGTGGGGTGTGTGGGGTGTGTGGGGTGGGGTGTGTGGGGTGGGGTGTGTGGGGTGTGGTGGGGTGTGTGTGTGTGTGTGTGTGTGTGTTGGGGGGGGGGGTGAGAAGAGCGAGACGCTGGACACGACGCGATGGAAAGGCATCGAGGAAGCCGAGGCCCCGTTGCCCGGGGTATGGGGCAGGTACCTGAAGGAGGAGGAGTGACCCACGGGGAGACGAACCCGTGTTGGTCAGGTCAGCACCAGCCGAGCAAGGTCGCACACACATGCCATTCGTGGCTCGTGTGTCAAGATGTGTTTTGCTGAATTCGTGCATCAGAAAAATGGCCAGAGAAGAATGTACGACTTTTTGAAAGTTTTGATGAAGTCTTGGCAAACAGCTGATCAGCTTAGCAACAACAATATCATCAAAGAAAACGATGTTTTCCAACAGGTTTCAGGTGACACTATTAAAACTTCAGAGAAACACGTTCTGTTTTCTGTCTTTTTCAGTCATCACAGTTTTTGCAGGAGAGACTCTTGTATTTTCTCTCCTCACTCTGATGGTTTCCATCCCTTAACCTGTACTCCCACTGGTGGCTCTGACCTTTCCAGTAAAGGTCAAAATTCTATGTCTCTCGTTGAACTTGAATATTACAGTCAGATCTTTGTACCATGCTCCTGACTGAGGAATACAGTGGACGTGGGTGAAATGGTCATGTATTTACAGTTGTCTAACATCAAACATTGTCTGGATGTTACACATGTTACCTGAACCCGTCCATCGTGTGGATGTTACACATGTTACCTGAACCCGTCCATCGTGTGGATGTTACACATGTTACCTGAACCCGTCCATCGTGTGGATGTTACACATGTTACCTGAACCCGTCCATCGTGTGGATGTTACACATGTTACCTGAACCCGTCCATCGTGTGGATGTTACACATGTTACCTGAACCCGTCCATCGTGTGGATGTTACACATGTTACCTGAACCCGTCCATCGTGGACCATGTTGTCAACACGTCATCAACACCCAACACTGAACAACCACATGACTTGCCATTTGACGCATGTAAACAAAAACCAGTACACATCCCCCAGGTTCTGTAAACAAGCTTGTTTACGAGACTTCGAGTTGTTTGCTCTGACTTGTTTTCATTCCGTGTGGTAGAGTCGGTGTGTGTGTTGTGTGGAGGAAGGCCAGCAAGGCGAACTTTGTACCTGTAAATGAGATGAATTATGACGTATGTACCAGTGTGTCACCTTCTTCCATCATCACATTACATTACACGTCTGAGAATGATTGTGATAATATCATACGACAGACCAGTGTCCCCTCCTGTGTCACCTGACCTGTGGTGGTGACCTGCGCCCGTGACACACACACACACACACACACACACACACACACACACACAAGGTGAAAATCTAATGCAATTTCATTCAGAAGACACCACTACAGCAGGGACACTGGCGGCAGCTGATGAAGCCGAAGGCAATTGGCCAATAGCAGCACGGGATGAGGAGAACAACTGACCAATAGCAGCACGGGATGAGGAGAACAACTGACCAATAGCAGCACGGGATGAGGAGAACAACTGACCAATAGCAGCACGGGATGAGGAGAACAACTGACCAATAACAGAAGAGGAGGAGGAGGAGGAGCAGGCAATGACGTCACAACATGAGGACACATGTACACATTGTGCGTAACACATGCAACACACGCAACACATGCAACACAGGCGGCCGACTGACACCAGAAGCACTGGGCGGGAGACACAGGACCGCAACACAATACCATTACTCGCGAAATTGTTAGCAATACCAGCAAGACAGACGAAAACAAACGAGGCTTTTCCCACATTCTGGGAAAGGCAACACACCTGAATTTAACCCGGAAACACACCCGCCAGGCCCTGTACAACTGACACACACTCTACACACCCGCCAGGCCCTGTACACCTGACACACACTCTACACACCCGCCAGGCCCTGTACACCTGACACACACTCTACACACCCGCCAGGCCCTGTACACCTGACACACACTCTACACACCCGCCAGGCCCTGTACACCTGACACACATGCTACACACCCGCCAGGCACTGTACACCTGACACACATGCTACACACCCGCCAGGCACTGTACACCTGACACACATGCTACACACCCGCCAGGCCCTGTACACCTGACACACATGCTACACACCCGCCAGGCACTGTACACCTGACACACATGCTACACACCCGCCAGGCTCTGTACACCTGACACACGCTCTACACACCCGCCAGGCCCTGTACACCTGACACACGCTCTACACACCCGACACACACTAGTATATTTCTCGTATGAATATCGTCTACACGTGACAGAGAATCCAAAGGTGTAGCCAGTTATCAGGGCGAAGTGATCAGGGATGCTGGCTACCACAGAGAGAGAGAGAGAGAGAGAGAGAGAGAGAGAGAGAGAGAGAGAGAGAGAGAGAGAGAGAGAGAGAGAGAGTTTCATATTACCTGCTCGTTCAGCCTAACCTGTCATTAAGTTTGTGTGTGTGTGTGTGTGTGTGTGTGTGTGTGTGTGTGGTGTGTGTGTGTGTGTAAGGTGTACATAGTAGTCAGGCTCCACAAATGAACTGCCAACAATATGAGAGAGATTTTTGGCCACACGTGAAAACATAAACAGAGATATGTAAATGAGATAGTGGCCACAGTGAGCCGGGAAGACCCCGGTCAATGTGTGGCCACAGTGAGCCGGGAACCGTGAACGTACCGGGAAAATATTCTCACAGTCATTCACGTGAACCGTGGGGCCACATTCACACACACACACACACACACTGTAGTGGTGTGTGTGTGTGTGTGTGTGTGTGTGTGTGTGTGTGTTAGGAAGGTCAAGGCTTGTGTGGGTGTGGGTGTGGGCCACTCAGCACTGGGCCAACATCACACGAAACCATCAAAATGATCAAGATGACATAGTTGGGGGGAGGGGGGGTATGGGAGGGGGGTATGGGAGGGGGGTAGGGGAGGGGGGGGTAGGGGAGGGGGGGTAGGGGAGGGGGGGGGTTAAGTCTATACAGAGCGGCATCTTACCATCACATACTTGCCGTGGAAACTATGTCACACTAGATTACGTAGGCCAGGAGCCCCACACCCGCTGGTGGGGTGTGGGTGTGGGGTGTGGGGTGTGTGGGTGTGGGGTGTGGGTGTGGGGTGAGGGGTGTGGGTGGGGTGTGGGTGTGGGTGGGGTGTGGGGTGGGGTGTGGGTGTGGAGTGTGGGTGTGGAGTGTGGGTGTGGAGTGAGGGGTGTGGGTGGGGTGTGGGTGTGGGGTGTGGGGTGTGTGGGTGTGGGGTGTGGGGTGTGGGGTGTGGGTGTGGGGTGTGGGGTGTGGGGTGAGGCGCTCATGGTCGTAACCAGGAACATGAGTTGGTCAGGTGTGTGTACACATGAGGACACACAGGTGTGTCTTGTGATGGTCAGCAACGATTATGACACGTATGTGTCCCGGATGTGGCAGGTGTCGTGCCCCGGATGTGGCAGGTGTCGTGCCCCGGATGTGGCAGGTGTCGTGCCCCGGATATGGCAGGTGTCGTGCCCCGGATGTGGCAGGTGTCGTGCCCCGGATGTGGCAGGTGTCGTGCCCCGGATGTGGCAGGTGTCGTGCCCCGGATGTGGCAGGTGTCGTGCCCCGGATGTGGCAGGTGTCGTGCCCCGGATGTGGCAGGTGTCGTGCCCCGGATGTGGCAGGTGTCGTGCCCCGGATGTGGCAGGTGTCGTGCCCCGGATGTGGCAGGTGTCGTGCCCCGGATGTGGCAGGTGTCGTGCCCCGGATGTGGCAGGTGTCGTGCCCCGGATGTGGCAGGTGTCGTGCCCCGGATGTGGCAGGTGTCGTGCCCCGGATGTGGCAGGTGTCGTGCCCCGGATGTGGCAGGTGTCGTGCCCCGGATGTGGCAGGTGTCGTGCCCCGGATGTGGCAGGTGTCGTGCCCCGGATGTGGCAGGTGTCGTGCCCCGGATGTGGCAGGTGTCGTGCCCCGGATGTGGCAGGTGTCGTGCCCCGGATGTGGCAGGTGTCGTGCCCCGGATGTGGCAGGTGTCGTGCCCCGGATGTGGCAGGTGTCGTGCCCCGGATGTGGCAGGTGTCGTGCCCCGGATGTGGCAGGTGTCGTGCCCCGGATGTGGCAGGTGTCGTGCCCCGGATGTGGCAGGTGTCGTGCCCCGGATGTGGCAGGTGTCGTGCCCCGGATGTGGCAGGTGTCGTGCCCCGGATGTGGCAGGTGTCGTGCCCCGGATGTGGCAGGTGTCGTGCCCCGGATGTGGCAGGTGTCGTGCCCCGGATGTGGCAGGTGTCGTGCCCCGGATGTGGCAGGTGTCGTGCCCCGGATGTGGCAGGTGTCGTGCCCCGGATGTGGCAGGTGTCGTGCCCCGGATGTGGCAGGTGTCGTGCCCCGGATGTGGCAGGTGTCGTGCCCCGGATGTGGCAGGTGTCGTGCCCCGGATGTGGCAGGTGTCGTGCCCCGGATGTGGCAGGTGTCGTGCCCCGGATGTGGCAGGTGTCGTGCCCCGGATGTGGCAGGTGTCGTGCCCCGGATGTGGCAGGTGTCGTGCCCCGGATGTGGCAGGTGTCGTGCCCCGGATGTGGCAGGTGTCGTGCCCCGGATGTGGCAGGTGTCGTGCCCCGGATGTGGCAGGTGTCGTGCCCCGGATGTGGCAGGTGTCGTGCCCCGGATGTGGCAGGTGTCGTGCCCCGGATGTGGCAGGTGTCGTGCCCCGGATGTGGCAGGTGTCGTGCCCCGGATGTGGCAGGTGTCGTGCCCCGGATGTGGCAGGTGTCGTGCCCCGGATGTGGCAGGTGTCGTGCCCCGGATGTGGCAGGTGTCGTGCCCCGGATGTGGCAGGTGTCGTGCCCCGGATGTGGCAGGTGTCGTGCCCCGGATGTGGCAGGTGTCGTGCCCCGGATGTGGCAGGTGTCGTGCCCCGGATGTGGCAGGTGTCGTGCCCCGGATGTGGCAGGTGTCGTGCCCCGGATGTGGCAGGTGTCGTGCCCCGGATGTGGCAGGTGTCGTGCCCCGGATGTGGCAGGTGTCGTGCCCCGGATGTGGCAGGTGTCGTGCCCCGGATGTGGCAGGTGTCGTGCCCCGGATGTGGCAGGTGTCGTGCCCCGGATGTGGCAGGTGTCGTGCCCCGGATGTGGCAGGTGTCGTGCCCCGGATGTGGCAGGTGTCGTGCCCCGGATGTGGCAGGTGTCGTGCCCCGGATGTGGCAGGTGTCGTGCCCCGGATGTGGCAGGTGTCGTGCCCCGGATGTGGCAGGTGTCGTGCCCCGGATGTGGCAGGTGTCGTGCCCCGGATGTGGCAGGTGTCGTGCCCCGGATGTGGCAGGTGTCGTGCCCCGGATGTGGCAGGTGTCGTGCCCCGGATGTGGCAGGTGTCGTGCCCCGGATGTGGCAGGTGTCGTGCCCCGGATGTGGCAGGTGTCGTGCCCCGGATGTGGCAGGTGTCGTGCCCCGGATGTGGCAGGTGTCGTGCCCCGGATGTGGCAGGTGTCGTGCCCCGGATGTGGCAGGTGTCGTGCCCCGGATGTGGCAGGTGTCGTGCCCCGGATGTGGCAGGTGTCGTGCCCCGGATGTGGCAGGTGTCGTGCCCCGGATGTGGCAGGTGTCGTGCCCCGGATGTGGCAGGTGTCGTGCCCCGGATGTGGCAGGTGTCGTGCCCCGGATGTGGCAGGTGTCGTGCCCCGGATGTGGCAGGTGTCGTGCCCCGGATGTGGCAGGTGTCGTGCCCCGGATGTGGCAGGTGTCGTGCCCCGGATGTGGCAGGTGTCGTGCCCCGGATGTGGCAGGTGTCGTGCCCCGGATGTGGCAGGTGTCGTGCCCCGGATGTGGCAGGTGTCGTGCCCCGGATGTGGCAGGTGTCGTGCCCCGGATGTGGCAGGTGTCGTGCCCCGGATGTGGCAGGTGTCGTGCCCCGGATGTGGCAGGTGTCGTGCCCCGGATGTGGCAGGTGTCGTGCCCCGGATGTGGCAGGTGTCGTGCCCCGGATGTGGCAGGTGTCGTGCCCCGGATGTGGCAGGTGTCGTGCCCCGGATGTGGCAGGTGTCGTGCCCCGGATGTGGCAGGTGTCGTGCCCCGGATGTGGCAGGTGTCGTGCCCCGGATGTGGCAGGTGTCGTGCCCCGGATGTGGCAGGTGTCGTGCCCCGGATGTGGCAGGTGTCGTGCCCCGGATGTGGCAGGTGTCGTGCCCCGGATGTGGCAGGTGTCGTGCCCCGGATGTGGCAGGTGTCGTGCCCCGGATGTGGCAGGTGTCGTGCCCCGGATGTGGCAGGTGTCGTGCCCCGGATGTGGCAGGTGTCGTGCCCCGGATGTGGCAGGTGTCGTGCCCCGGATGTGGCAGGTGTCGTGCCCCGGATGTGGCAGGTGTCGTGCCCCGGATGTGGCAGGTGTCGTGCCCCGGATGTGGCAGGTGTCGTGCCCCGGATGTGGCAGGTGTCGTGCCCCGGATGTGGCAGGTGTCGTGCCCCGGATGTGGCAGGTGTCGTGCCCCGGATGTGGCAGGTGTCGTGCCCCGGATGTGGCAGGTGTCGTGCCCCGGATGTGGCAGGTGTCGTGCCCCGGATGTGGCAGGTGTCGTGCCCCGGATGTGGCAGGTGTCGTGCCCCGGATGTGGCAGGTGTCGTGCCCCGGATGTGGCAGGTGTCGTGCCCCGGATGTGGCAGGTGTCGTGCCCCGGATGTGGCAGGTGTCGTGCCCCGGATGTGGCAGGTGTCGTGCCCCGGATGTGGCAGGTGTCGTGCCCCGGATGTGGCAGGTGTCGTGCCCCGGATGTGGCAGGTGTCGTGCCCCGGATGTGGCAGGTGTCGTGCCCCGGATGTGGCAGGTGTCGTGCCCCGGATGTGGCAGGTGTCGTGCCCCGGATGTGGCAGGTGTCGTGCCCCGGATGTGGCAGGTGTCGTGCCCCGGATGTGGCAGGTGTCGTGCCCCGGATGTGGCAGGTGTCGTGCCCCGGATGTGGCAGGTGTCGTGCCCCGGATGTGGCAGGTGTCGTGCCCCGGATGTGGCAGGTGTCGTGCCCCGGATGTGGCAGGTGTCGTGCCCCGGATGTGGCAGGTGTCGTGCCCCGGATGTGGCAGGTGTCGTGCCCCGGATGTGGCAGGTGTCGTGCCCCGGATGTGGCAGGTGTCGTGCCCCGGATGTGGCAGGTGTCGTGCCCCGGATGTGGCAGGTGTCGTGCCCCGGATGTGGCAGGTGTCGTGCCCCGGATGTGGCAGGTGTCGTGCCCCGGATGTGGCAGGTGTCGTGCCCCGGATGTGGCAGGTGTCGTGCCCCGGATGTGGCAGGTGTCGTGCCCCGGATGTGGCAGGTGTCGTGCCCCGGATGTGGCAGGTGTCGTGCCCCGGATGTGGCAGGTGTCGTGCCCCGGATGTGGCAGGTGTCGTGCCCCGGATGTGGCAGGTGTCGTGCCCCGGATGTGGCAGGTGTCGTGCCCCGGATGTGGCAGGTGTCGTGCCCCGGATGTGGCAGGTGTCGTGCCCCGGATGTGGCAGGTGTCGTGCCCCGGATGTGGCAGGTGTCGTGCCCCGGATGTGGCAGGTGTCGTGCCCCGGATGTGGCAGGTGTCGTGCCCCGGATGTGGCAGGTGTCGTGCCCCGGATGTGGCAGGTGTCGTGCCCCGGATGTGGCAGGTGTCGTGCCCCGGATGTGGCAGGTGTCGTGCCCCGGATGTGGCAGGTGTCGTGCCCCGGATGTGGCAGGTGTCGTGCCCCGGATGTGGCAGGTGTCGTGCCCCGGATGTGGCAGGTGTCGTGCCCCGGATGTGGCAGGTGTCGTGCCCCGGATGTGGCAGGTGTCGTGCCCCGGATGTGGCAGGTGTCGTGCCCCGGATGTGGCAGGTGTCGTGCCCCGGATGTGGCAGGTGTCGTGCCCCGGATGTGGCAGGTGTCGTGCCCCGGATGTGGCAGGTGTCGTGCCCCGGATGTGGCAGGTGTCGTGCCCCGGATGTGGCAGGTGTCGTGCCCCGGATGTGGCAGGTGTCGTGCCCCGGATGTGGCAGGTGTCGTGCCCCGGATGTGGCAGGTGTCGTGCCCCGGATGTGGCAGGTGTCGTGCCCCGGATGTGGCAGGTGTCGTGCCCCGGATGTGGCAGGTGTCGTGCCCCGGATGTGGCAGGTGTCGTGCCCCGGATGTGGCAGGTGTCGTGCCCCGGATGTGGCAGGTGTCGTGCCCCGGATGTGGCAGGTGTCGTGCCCCGGATGTGGCAGGTGTCGTGCCCCGGATGTGGCAGGTGTCGTGCCCCGGATGTGGCAGGTGTCGTGCCCCGGATGTGGCAGGTGTCGTGCCCCGGATGTGGCAGGTGTCGTGCCCCGGATGTGGCAGGTGTCGTGCCCCGGATGTGGCAGGTGTCGTGCCCCGGATGTGGCAGGTGTCGTGCCCCGGATGTGGCAGGTGTCGTGCCCCGGATGTGGCAGGTGTCGTGCCCCGGATGTGGCAGGTGTCGTGCCCCGGATGTGGCAGGTGTCGTGCCCCGGATGTGGCAGGTGTCGTGCCCCGGATGTGGCAGGTGTCGTGCCCCGGATGTGGCAGGTGTCGTGCCCCGGATGTGGCAGGTGTCGTGCCCCGGATGTGGCAGGTGTCGTGCCCCGGATGTGGCAGGTGTCGTGCCCCGGATGTGGCAGGTGTCGTGCCCCGGATGTGGCAGGTGTCGTGCCCCGGATGTGGCAGGTGTCGTGCCCCGGATGTGGCAGGTGTCGTGCCCCGGATGTGGCAGGTGTCGTGCCCCGGATGTGGCAGGTGTCGTGCCCCGGATGTGGCAGGTGTCGTGCCCCGGATGTGGCAGGTGTCGTGCCCCGGATGTGGCAGGTGTCGTGCCCCGGATGTGGCAGGTGTCGTGCCCCGGATGTGGCAGGTGTCGTGCCCCGGATGTGGCAGGTGTCGTGCCCCGGATGTGGCAGGTGTCGTGCCCCGGATGTGGCAGGTGTCGTGCCCCGGATGTGGCAGGTGTCGTGCCCCGGATGTGGCAGGTGTCGTGCCCCGGATGTGGCAGGTGTCGTGCCCCGGATGTGGCAGGTGTCGTGCCCCGGATGTGGCAGGTGTCGTGCCCCGGATGTGGCAGGTGTCGTGCCCCGGATGTGGCAGGTGTCGTGCCCCGGATGTGGCAGGTGTCGTGCCCCGGATGTGGCAGGTGTCGTGCCCCGGATGTGGCAGGTGTCGTGCCCCGGATGTGGCAGGTGTCGTGCCCCGGATGTGGCAGGTGTCGTGCCCCGGATGTGGCAGGTGTCGTGCCCCGGATGTGGCAGGTGTCGTGCCCCGGATGTGGCAGGTGTCGTGCCCCGGATGTGGCAGGTGTCGTGCCCCGGATGTGGCAGGTGTCGTGCCCCGGATGTGGCAGGTGTCGTGCCCCGGATGTGGCAGGTGTCGTGCCCCGGATGTGGCAGGTGTCGTGCCCCGGATGTGGCAGGTGTCGTGCCCCGGATGTGGCAGGTGTCGTGCCCCGGATGTGGCAGGTGTCGTGCCCCGGATGTGGCAGGTGTCGTGCCCCGGATGTGGCAGGTGTCGTGCCCCGGATGTGGCAGGTGTCGTGCCCCGGATGTGGCAGGTGTCGTGCCCCGGATGTGGCAGGTGTCGTGCCCCGGATGTGGCAGGTGTCGTGCCCCGGATGTGGCAGGTGTCGTGCCCCGGATGTGGCAGGTGTCGTGCCCCGGATGTGGCAGGTGTCGTGCCCCGGATGTGGCAGGTGTCGTGCCCCGGATGTGGCAGGTGTCGTGCCCCGGATGTGGCAGGTGTCGTGCCCCGGATGTGGCAGGTGTCGTGCCCCGGATGTGGCAGGTGTCGTGCCCCGGATGTGGCAGGTGTCGTGCCCCGGATGTGGCAGGTGTCGTGCCCCGGATGTGGCAGGTGTCGTGCCCCGGATGTGGCAGGTGTCGTGCCCCGGATGTGGCAGGTGTCGTGCCCCGGATGTGGCAGGTGTCGTGCCCCGGATGTGGCAGGTGTCGTGCCCCGGATGTGGCAGGTGTCGTGCCCCGGATGTGGCAGGTGTCGTGCCCCGGATGTGGCAGGTGTCGTGCCCCGGATGTGGCAGGTGTCGTGCCCCGGATGTGGCAGGTGTCGTGCCCCGGATGTGGCAGGTGTCGTGCCCCGGATGTGGCAGGTGTCGTGCCCCGGATGTGGCAGGTGTCGTGCCCCGGATGTGGCAGGTGTCGTGCCCCGGATGTGGCAGGTGTCGTGCCCCGGATGTGGCAGGTGTCGTGCCCCGGATGTGGCAGGTGTCGTGCCCCGGATGTGGCAGGTGTCGTGCCCCGGATGTGGCAGGTGTCGTGCCCCGGATGTGGCAGGTGTCGTGCCCCGGATGTGGCAGGTGTCGTGCCCCGGATGTGGCAGGTGTCGTGCCCCGGATGTGGCAGGTGTCGTGCCCCGGATGTGGCAGGTGTCGTGCCCCGGATGTGGCAGGTGTCGTGCCCCGGATGTGGCAGGTGTCGTGCCCCGGATGTGGCAGGTGTCGTGCCCCGGATGTGGCAGGTGTCGTGCCCCGGATGTGGCAGGTGTCGTGCCCCGGATGTGGCAGGTGTCGTGCCCCGGATGTGGCAGGTGTCGTGCCCCGGATGTGGCAGGTGTCGTGCCCCGGATGTGGCAGGTGTCGTGCCCCGGATGTGGCAGGTGTCGTGCCCCGGATGTGGCAGGTGTCGTGCCCCGGATGTGGCAGGTGTCGTGCCCCGGATGTGGCAGGTGTCGTGCCCCGGATGTGGCAGGTGTCGTGCCCCGGATGTGGCAGGTGTCGTGCCCCGGATGTGGCAGGTGTCGTGCCCCGGATGTGGCAGGTGTCGTGCCCCGGATGTGGCAGGTGTCGTGCCCCGGATGTGGCAGGTGTCGTGCCCCGGATGTTAGGTATTAGGTTAGGTTAAGGTTAGGTTAGCTCTCTACACTTAACAGAGGGTAAAGCTAACACGGCCATAAACCAAGCTACACAGATCAACACAGCATGAACACATGAC